>NW_012133840.1:778911-927416 GCF_000403515.1 Pseudozyma hubeiensis SY62
CCCTCTCTCTCTCTCTTTCTCCGCCAAACCTTCCCTCGCTGAACTCGCTTTCCTCCGCTAATGACTCAACTTGGCCTTCCCCCTAAACCTCCTGCGCATGATCGTCTTCCTTCCATTCCTTGTCTTGTTCCTGCTCAAAAACCCATGTCTACGCTTCCGGATCCTCTGCGAAGGCTGGTACTCCGATCCGTAGGTTACGCACCTCACGCTTCCCAGCGAACCTCCCGCCGTTGGAGAAGGGAGGAGCGAGAGCAGGGTGGATGTTCGCTGCAGCAGCAGTGGTGATGTTGATGATGACGACGAGAACAGTGTTGGCGGTGTCCGTGTTAGAAGTGTAGAGGAGCTGGTGGTGGGGAAGGTAGAGGGTAGACGGGAGAGTGTGGAGAGTGGAGTGAGGGTTGGTGTGGGTGCCACGACGACGGCAGCGGCGGTGGTGGTGGTGCTAGAGGATGCGAGTCGCAAAAGCGGTCTGAATGGTGATATGCGTGGCATTTTGAAGAGATATGTGTGTGGCGTGTGCCTTGTAAGTAAGACCTTTGCGACGGAGGGTCGAAGACGACGACGATGATGATGATGATGATACTGATGGAGGAGGAGGAATCTTCCAACGGCGGCACTTTTTTCAGCCTGCTGCAGCACGTGATTATCTGGCTTCTCGACAAAATGTTACACCCCCCGTTCGATTTCAAAACAAAATCATTCCAAGAGGCTCCGTGCAAAACGCCGAGGAAGTCACTGCAAACAAGAAGAAAAGTGACTCGGATCATTAGTACCCTTCCACCACCACCGCCACCACCATCTCTGCCTCTTCGCTTTTCTACCAACATGAGCCAATCTGCAGCACAGACGGCTCCAGCGAGCGCCGAGGACGTCGCTCGTCGAGCACGCGCCGCCTTCGACTCCTCCTCTCAACTGCTCTCCACCTCCTCCTCCGCCGACTCCACCCGCTCCTCGGCGCTCCTCTCCATCCGTCGCGCTCTCGAATCCTCCAAATCCGCCATCCAGTCCGCCAACGCCCTCGACATGGAAGCCGCTTCCACGCTAGTCGCACAAGGCAAACTCTCCGCATCGCTCGCTGCTCGTCTCGACCTCTTCAGCAAACCTGGCAAGTGGCAGTCTCTGCTGGATGGTGTTTCGGACGTCGCGGCACTCGCCTCCCCACTCGATCACGTTCAGTGGGCCAAACGTCTCGCCGAGGAAACCGAGACCCAAGGGGCGATCGATCTGTACCGCATCACCTGCCCGATCGGTGTGCTGCTGTGCATCTTCGAGGCTAGACCGGAGGTGGTGGTCAACATCGCCTCGCTCGCAATCAAATCCGGCAACGCTGCCATCCTCAAAGGCGGCAAAGAATCCAAACACACCGCCTCCGTTCTCTCCTCCATCATCTCCGCCGCTCTGGCAGAAGCGGGGTTGCCAGCAGATCTGATCCAAACGGTCGAGACGAGGAGCGATATCCAGTCGTTGTTGCATCTGGAGGACTACATCGATCTGGTGATTCCGAGAGGGAGCAACGAACTGGTGAAAGCGATTCAGAGGGACGCGAGGATGCCGGTGATGGGGCACGCGGATGGATTGTGCATTGGATATGTGCATGAGGATGCCGAGTTGGATATGGTGGTGGGTACGGTGGTGGATGGTAAGACGGATTACGCGGCGGCGTGTAATGCGTTGGAGACGTTGTTGGTGAACGAAAAGTTGCTTACGAAGGAGTTCTTGGTTCCGCTGGTGAAAGCGTTGGTTGAGGCGGGGGTCGAGTTGAGGATGGACGAAGCTTCTCTTTCCAAGTTGAACGAACTCGAACCGTCGCTAGTCCACGATTCTCGGGCGAGGATCGTAGCGGCACAACCGTCCGACTTCCACACGGAGTTTCTCGACCTCACCCTGGCCATCGCCACCGTCCCCTCTCTCGACCACGCCATCCACCACATCACAACCCACTCCTCCGGTCACACCGATCTCATCCTCACCTCCCCCACCACCCCCAACCCAGCAGCAGAAAAGTTTGTCAAATCCATCAACTCAGCCAACGTATTCGTCAACGTCTCTACCCGTTTCGCCGATGGGTTTAGATTCGGTCTCGGTACCGAGGTCGGTATCAGCACCGGCAAAACCCACGCTAGAGGTCCTGTAGGGTTGGACGGACTGGTCATCTACAAGTACGTCGCCAAAAGTGGCGGGAAGAAAGGCGGTGCTCAGAGAGCGGGCGAGTTTAACGAGGGCAGAAAGTGGAGTCATACGGACATCGAGCCTACCTACCCAACGTTGTAAGCTGATACGATGACAAGAGAGCAATGTACATGTCTTCGGGTAAAGGAGTGTCTTGCGTCTGTGTCTTCAAGTGCATATCTGTGTGATTCATCCCAAAGAGCAAACCATCTCATCCCCAACCCTTCACCCATCACTTCACTAGCTTTCCTCACTCGAATCACAACCTAATTCATCTCAATGTGCCAAATACATTTTGTTTCTTCACATCAAAACCGAAAAACACAAGTTCTACAAACGACAACCAAACAAGGAAAAAACCTTCTCCCCGGTTCGCTTGCTTGCTTAGTCGACATCCATCTCGCCAGGACCGTCGGCCTTGTCAGCCTCGGCATCAGCCTCGGGCTTGGTCTGCTTCTTGTCGTCCTTGGCAGGTGTAGGTGCCTGGGTCGTGTCGACGCGAGGCTTGGGCTTGCTCATACTGTTTTGCGTCGAAAAAGTCAAAAAAGTGGATCAGTGGTCAGTGGGAGGTGGTTCGTTTGTTAGGCTAGGTCACAGTGGTGAGCAGAAGCAGGAGCAGGGCCGGAGGTTCGCTGACGTTGACGTCGAGGTCGAGTACCACTTCGACGCGAAGGTGAAGATGCAGCACCGGTCTGACTCGAACCGGACGGCGTTTCTGATCGCTGATGGATGCGCTCGTTAGCCGGGAAAGCGACATCGACGCTGCCAGGGGAGCTAGAGAGTCGCTCCGATTCCGCCTCCGTCTCGCCCTCGGCGTCGACGTCGGAATCAGACAGCTCCGAAGGCACCTCGAGCACCGAGGGAGGCGTCAGCCCCAACAGACTGGCTGCTCCTTCTTCGCTCGGCTGAGCTTGCATCTCACTCGCAACGAAGCCAGCAGCAGGCCCTCCGACGGAACCATCCGCGCTGCAACTGCTACTCGCCCTGCTGGTGTCGAGCGGCGTCTCGGATGCAGTTGTCGTCGTCGTCGTCGTCGTCGTCGCATATGGGGTCGGCGTGGGAACGGAACTGGGTGGGAAAGGTAGAGGGCGTGATACGTACAGTGGGTGGCAGGCGTAGATCACCTCGTCCTTCTTCTTGAGCATGTCAGCGGACACGATCTTGGGGTCGGCGTTCTTGGGCAACTCGGACTGCTTGTACAGGCCGTCGTCGAGCCACTTGGCTACGGTGGCGCACTTTTCAATCACCTTTTGCTTGTCGTCCTCGGAAATGTGGCTGTACTGCTCGTCGCCGCCCTGAGCCATCTCCATGTACTTGTTGATGGCCTCACGCAGCTGCGAGGCAGCCTTGGGTCGCTCCCGGAACTCCAATTCACGGAACTGGATGGGACCGCCGATCTTCTGAAGAGACTCGATGCGCTCGACGTAGGCCGACTTGGTGGCATCCTCACCCTCGTCCGAGTAGAGCCACTCCTCCTGGGAGTTGAGAGCGGCGAGGTACTTCTCCTTCTCCTCGGCAGTGACAAAGAGCTTGTATCGGTCGTCGAGCTTTGATCGCTGGTCGTAGATCATCTCCTCGAGCGCGTTCTTGCGGTCCTCGGTGTCGATGACGAGCTTGTCGTTCGAGTAGAGCTGACCCTCGGTCTCCTTCATGCTGGCCACGAGCGAGGCGTCCTTGCCGCCGGTGAAGCCCGAGACGATGGTGAGGTCGGCCTTGCGCTGGAGCTTCTTGACCTTGCGAACCTCGGTCTTGGGTGCGGCGTCCTTGTCGCCGTCGGTGTCCATGGCAGCAGGGTCGGCGACGGGAACTTCCTCCTCCTTCTCGACCTCCTCGACAGTGTAGGCGGACTCGAAGTTGAGAACGCCGTGGAGATTGAGACGAGCCTTGACCTTGACGATCGAGTGGTCGCCCTCCGAGTTGGGGGTGACGCCCTTGATGGAGAACTTGCCGATCCAAGGGTTGATACCCTCGGGGATCTGCTCTGGCGAAGCGTAGTGTGCCTGGAGGTCAAAGTTCTCCTTGCGGTAGAAGGTGAGGATCTTGGTGGAAGGGATGGGGTTGTTGGGCTGGAAGACGACGAGCTCGGTGTCCTCGTCGGGGACGTCGGCGGCCTTGTCCCAGGTGACCTTGATAGAGTAAGGGGTGGCGTCGTGGATGCTGAACTCGCGCACCTTGAAGACGGGCGAGAGGACGGCGCATGCGAGGGTGCATCCTCGTGCGACAGCCTCGTCCTGGTTCGAGGTGAAGGAGAGGGGCTTGCCGAAGAAGGCCGAAATGCGCTCCTTAAGGGCGGGTACACGCGAAGAGCCACCGACACACTCGACCGAGTGGATCTGGTCCTTGGTCAGGCCAGACTGGGCGAGAGCGGCCTCGAGAGGAACGTTGATGCGCTCGAGCAAAGGGGAGATGAGCTGCTCGAACTCCTCACGCTTGAGCTGGGAGCTGGCGTCAATGTCTTCCATGAGGTTCTCGACGTTGAGGGGAGCGAGGGCGTTTGCGGAGAGGACCTTCTTGAGACGCTCGCAACCGGCGGCGAGACGGAAGGTGGCCTTGGGGCTGGAGAGGACGTCGATCTTGTACTTGCCCTTGAACTCTTCGGCAAAGTGGAGAAGGAGAGCGCGGTCAAAGTCACGGCCACCAAAGTTGCGGTCTGCGGCAGTGCCGAGGACGGTGAGCTGACCCTTGCTGAACGAGACGACGGCGACCTGGTAGGAAGAGTGACCAATGTCGCAGAAGACGACGTTGCGCGGGTTGTCGGCCTCGGGGAGGTCAGTCTTTGTGATACCGTAACCGAGAGCAGTGGCGGTGGTGTCGTTGAGGAGGCGGAGGGGGTTGAGGCCAGCGATCTCGGCGGCATCGAGGTAAGCACGTCGCTGAGCGTCGGTGAACCAGAGAGGGGTGGAGAGGACAACATCGCTAACACCTGCACCACCAAGCTCCTTTGAGGTGGTGTCGCGGAGCTTTGCGAGGTACATGGCAAGGAGCTGGGTGGCCGAAAAGACGTGCTCCTCTCCTGCGAGGCGGACCTTGACACCAACCTCACCCTTTGCGTCGACAAGCTCGGCATTGATAAAGTTCTTCTCGACCTTTTGGACCTCGGGATCCTGCAAGGTGCGACCTACGAGACGCTTGAGGGAGCCGACGGTGTTCTTGAAGTTGGAAGTCTGAGCGGTGGCAGCTGCCTCACCGAGCGCTCTCGCCTTTTGACCGAAGGAGACGAGGGAAGGGGTGGCACGGTTGGAGACCTCGTTTGCGATGACATCGACACCACGAGCACGGGCAACACCGATCTTGGACGAGGCGTTACCCACGTCGATACCGACGACGGACGACATGTTTGTGAATCGGACGTGGAAAGGATGAAAGCTGGAAGCAAGAGAAAACCGGGAAGAAAGAAAGCGGACTGTATTGCACAGAGAGCTTTTATGTAGATGATGATCCGGAGGTGACGATGTTCCGGTCTTGTGAGATCGATGAAAAGGGGGATGATGGTGTTGGTGATCAAGGCGGAAGAAGTGGCGATTGGTCAATACAGTATCGGATAGTTGTCTGCGCTGTGCTGACCTTGTGTGTGATATTATAGACTGGTTGACAGACAGACAGACAGACAGACTGACTGACTGAGCGGCTGAGCCAGCTCGAGTGTGCTTCTGAAAAAGTCAAAAGTTCCGACAAAATTGTTGGAAGAAAGTCAGTGCACGACTACTGAGCAAGCAAAAGCAGCCTCTGGAAATGGCGAAAGATTTCTTCTCAAGCAACACACACTGTTGGATGCGCTGCGCTGTGCTGTTCTGTTTCTGTCGAACGCGTGTCAGGTCGAACGTCGGGATGAAAATTGTTCTTCTCGCTTCCGCACCGCTGAAAAAGCTTCTTGAAATTTCGCGATCCTTTCCAATCGCACCGACCAGAGAGACACAGACCGCCCATTCGCCATGTCGGGCCTTGCCGATGCATCACAGCATAGCCAGGCATCACCTCGACTGCAATAGCCTACAACACGATCATGGTGGGGTCGCGAGGTTGACCAAACGGCACTGCCTAGATGCTGTCTGCGTCGGCGCGCATCGACGCCAACGATCGACGATGATCGGGGCTCTTTGTTTGGTATGTCGAGATTACATCAACCAACCCGGCCGATAGCTTTACCTTGAAATTTGTCACCCACTGTTAACTCTGATCAGCACACACTTCAGCCACCAAATGTAAAAACGACGACTGCGCAATTACCTCATTGCGCTGCTATCACCATTCTCTCGTTCGCGCCTCCCGATCTGATGCACTATAAGTTAAGCTTCGTTTGTTGCATACGCCGCACTATTGGATTGCTCGGCCTGCTCCGCCTTGCACAGGCACATGTACGATTGGCGTGCCGAATCGCTGGTTTCAGCCCGAGCTCTCGTGTGACCATACGCAGGCTGTATCTGCTCTTCTCTTCACGCCAAGACGGCATGCTGTGTGACGGAGCTGTTCGAGGGGAGCGCTGCAATCAAATTCACAGACGTGCTTCTTTCAGCGAGAGAGACGGCGTAGCGACACACCGCCAAGTGTATGAGGAGCATGTCAAATAAGCAGCCTTACCACACCATTGGACCCTGAACGGATCTCATCGTGTAACGCCTTGCCATCGTCGTCATCGTCACACTGTCACGCTCCGATTCAGGGTCCATGACAGCATCATGCTCGCTCTTCTCCGCTCGCTCTCCCCACCTCCACCTCTCGATTCATCCTCCTCCTTGTCTCTCGCTCCTTCCGTTCTATCTTGATCGCCACATCATAGCGCTGCGGTTGTTGTTCTTCTTCTTCTTCAAGTACATATCTTGCATCGCTTTCATCTTTCACCCCTTTGTCTTCTCCTTTGGTCACTGCATCTGATACTCGACAGCGCTCGCGCAATCATCTCTGCTACCTTTTGGGTTCTCTCTTCTCGCTCTCTTTCTCTTTCTACGTCAAGTCACCGTCACCAAGAAGCCATCATCATGACACGCAACATCCTCATCGCACTTCTTCGCAACGACCTCCGTCTCCACGACCATCCCATCTTCCACCTCTGCTCCGAGCCATCCCCTTCCAACGCATCCTTCAAGCAACCCGTCACCCACGTCCTCCCTGTCTACGTCTGGGATCAACGGCATGTCGAAGTCTCCGGTTTCGCCAACCTCGAAAAGGCCGGTAAGCGAAGTGGGGGTAAAGGGTCGTCGCAGTTTGCAAAGACGCGCGAGCTCGGGATTTGGAGGACGGGCGTCCATCGCACCAAGTTCATCAACGAGAGCGTGTTCGACCTGCGAGATCGACTCCGGTCGGTGGGGAGCGACTTGGCCATGTTTGCCGGTACACCCGAGAGCGTGGTTCCTTCGCTGGTGAACGAGATACGCGATAAGGGCGATACCGTCGAGGCGGTGTATCTTGGAAGGGAGATTAATACCGAGGAGGTCAATGTACAGAAGAGGCTGGAGCGCATCTTGCAGGATTTGCAGTGTCCTATCAAGATGTTCGAGGGTAAGTCCTTGATCCACTCGCGCGATCTTGGCTTCCCCGTCAGCAAGCTTCCGGACGTCTTTACGCATTTCCGCAAACAGGTCGAAGGCGATGACATGTTCCGACCTCCCCTTCCAGCTCCGGAGAAGCTCAAGCCCTTCGCACAGGTCTCGGTACAAGATTCAGCAGGAGTCTACTCTTTGTCCGACAAGAAGGATCAAGGTTTGGACAAGAAGGAAACCGTCGAGAAGCATCTGTTGAAGCCGCTTCTCGAAGAACCGGTTCTAGGTCACGACGAACTTCTCAGCAAAGTCTTCTCTTCCACCAGCGAGATCGACGTACCCCACTCCGCCTTCCCCTACCGCGGAGGAGAGACCGAAGCCCTCCGTCGACTCGATCACTACTTCTCCGGCGGCAAATCCTCCCCTGGAGCAAGCTACAAAGAAACGCGAAACCAGATGCTCGGGGCAGATTACTCGACCAAATTCGCCGCCGCCCTCGCCCACGGTCTCCTCTCGCCCCGTCTGATCGCTCAAAAAGCTACCCAGCTCGACGCTGCCACCGGAAACTCCAACAACAAGGGAGGAGGATACTGGATCCTCTTCGAACTTCTCTGGCGGGACTACTTCTACTTTGTCGGTTGGAAGTTCGGCTCTCACCTCTTCACCCTCGGAGGGATCGAAGAAGAGCTTTCTCCCAAATCCGCCTCGTCCAAGGCGTACGAGTGGAAGTCGACATCCTCGCTCACGGACCGCAAAGACCCCTTCGTCCGGTGGTCGACCGCCAAAACCGGTGTACCGATGATCGACGCCAACATGGTCGAACTCGTCCAGACCGGCTTCATGTCCAACCGAGGTCGTCAGAACGTCGCCTCGTTTTTGACCAAAGATCTCGGGTGGAACTGGCGTCACGGAGCCGAGTTTTTCGAGAGCTGGCTCGTCGACTACGATCCCAACTCCAACTGGGGCAACTGGCAGTACGTCGCAGGTGTCGGCAACGATCCTCGCAGCTCGCGACAGTTCAACCCGATCAAACAGGGCAAGGACTACGATGCGCAGGGAGAGTACGTCGCCACCTGGCTGCCCGTGTTGCGGGACGTCGATGAAAAGTACAGACACCACCCCTGGACGACAAGCGGTGCAGGGTGGGAGCACAGCGCAGAGAACCACAAGTATCCAGCAAAGCCGATGCTCGAACAGCAGATGTGGAGAAAGCACTACTCCAACCCGGGCGGCGCACCAAGGGGCGGTGGAGGTGGCGGTGGTGGAAGGGGAGGCGGAAGGGGCAACGGTCGCGGTGGTGGTCGAGGCGGCTTCAGAGGTCGACGCGGTGGAGGAGGTCAGCAGAACCGTCAGTAATCCCCACCCACACAACCCATAGACTCGTACACTCATAGAACACGCCTCTCACAATAGAACCACATTGCAACACCATCCGTTTCCCATCGTGCGTGATCGTGCTTATCGTCTTCAACGACACCCTCTCCACTGGTGGAAAGAGTCGGTGCTGCTGTACAGAACATCAGCCTCTGCAGCCTCGTCGTCGAACAACGCTGCGCCAGCAGAACCTCCGACTCGCTGCTCGCTGATCCCGCACGCCAGAGCGAATGCGCACCGACGCAGCCCACCCACTCCCGGTCACCGCGGTGTACCTCTTCGGACCTCCTTCTCAAACTGCCAAGCAGTGCTGCCGCTCAACTGCAGCAACCGCAAGCGGTTCGTTCACATCTCCTCGTACAGGTTCACTGCCACAAAGCAAGTCGCGCAGCTGTACGTCGGATACAGTACCCCGGATGCTCATCACTGAAGAATGCTTGTCGAAGGTTTGCCTGCGTCCCGAAGAAGTACATCACGCTGTGTCCCTCGATCCCTCCCCATCCATCAACAGCTCATCGCCTTTCACCACGACCTTGTTCACCCCAGCACCTTCCTCCGTCTCCCCCTCTTCCGCATCCCCTACACCCTCTTTCTTCCCCACCCCACTCTCCCGCCTCACCAACCCTCCCTCCCTCACAGCCCACCCGACCACCTCGGTCCACTCACACATCGCCCCCCTCCCCACATCCCCGCACGCCAACCTCTTCTCCACCGGGCCGCTCACCTCCCAACCCCTCCCCCTCACCCCCTGCACCTGCTCCTCCGTCACCTCGTTCTCCCACATCGCCGTGTTCATCGCCGGGAACAGCACCTTGCGCTTCCCGCGCTCCAACGCCCGCACAAAGCTCGTCAGCAGATCGTCACACAGTCCGCCCCAGATCTTGGCCAACGTGTTGGCGCTGCACGGTGCGATCAGCAGCACGTCGGCCCATCGGCGCAGTTCGATGTGCAGGATCGGATCGCCGATGCTCCGGAAGGAGGACCATTCGTCCGCATTGGTCCACAGCTTCACCCGAGGTGCAGGCAGGCTGGATGGTGCGAGTCGGTTCTCGTCTGCGAGTGAGGAGACGTCGTAGTTCGACCCGCCACCAGCTGCAAGGTTCAGTTCCTCGATTCGACGTCGATCGTAGAAATGTAACGAATTGTCTGTGGCGATGATCTGCACCCGCACATTGTCGTACGTGAGCAATTCTTCGACGATGAGTGGGATCTTCACCGAGGCAACACTTCCCGTCGACGCCAGCACCACGTGCAACGGTCTCTCTGCCGTCGGTGGACGCGACAGCGGTGGATACGGCGATTTAAGCGATGTCGGAAGTGGTTTATCCGGCTTCTTTACCACAGCGTCCTCTCCGACAGCAGTCGAGAGGGAGGCCGAGGAGGTGCTCCGAGGAGCCGTGATCCGTCCAAGTTGGGAAGCGAGGTACGAGGCGGTGCGATTCTTTGTCGGTGGTGGTGGACCCGGTAGCTCCCTCGAAACACCTCGGGGCGACGTCGGCGCTTGCGGTGACAACGGTGCAGTCAGCCCGGTTTCCGCAGCGGCGCTCGAGGGAAGACCCAGTCCAAGCGACGACGACGAAGGAGACGAAGACAACGCGGAAGCACCCAGTCGTCCAAGCATAGCTAGCCGATCTCCGATGCTCGGTTTGTCGGCAGTGGGTGTTCCTGCTACATCTCTTGCCTGCTCGTCTACACTTGAGTAATCCGTGGCTGCCACGCTGCTTGACATTCGTGTCCGCGCTGCCGTCGGACGCGAGGCGACAGTTGCAGGCGAAGCAAGAACGCTTTCTTGTTGTGGCTGCAACGACGCACTGCTCTTCGAACGCTTTCTTTGCGTCGGACCTTCACCATTTGCCTCCGCGGCATTGGCATTGGCACCCATCATCCGACTGAACGCCGAGATGCTCGACCCCATCACACCAGTGATGACCTTGTTGCTTGCGCCAGCAAGATCGCCTATCTCCTGTGTCAGTCGACCACGGATGCGCGATGGCATGGCGAGAGTTGCTGATGAGGCACCGGTCATCTGCGGAGAACGATCTAGAGGCTGTACGGTCGACGAGCGAGGTGTTTGCGACCCGGTCTCGTTATGAGATCGCAGATGGGCTCCGATCTGACTCGAGTCCAATCCCAAATCCTTGACGTCGACATTCTCGAGGAATGCTACAGCCGCCTGAACGTTGACGAGGCAGTACGAGGTCTCTCCTTGCACCAGACTCTCTGCGCGGAACCGCTGGATGTAGAGCAGATTGCTCGCCAAGTGCGATGGGTTGGAGCAGACGATGCTGTAGATAAGGATCGGCAGGATCAGATCCGCGCTCGTTGAGTCGCCTGTCTTCTTGCTCGCTGGTGAAGGAGCAGCTTCTTCCTTTGTCTCGGCAGCATCGTCATCGTCTCGCATCTTGATGCTCGGCAGGTCAGCCACGCCTTTAACTGCAATCTTGTGCGCTCGAACCAGCACTTCGAGCTTGGCCTGCGGAGAGCGACAAAAACCACTCTCGAGCCGTTGCAGCTCTGTACCGCACTGCTGAACGATGCGGTCGAGCCCGTCGAGCAACAAATTGCTTTCGATTGCCTCTTTGTCGTCGCCCTGTGATCGCTGCGAAGGAACGTCCAGTCCAAGGTGGCGCAGCGACAATCCTAGAACGTTCAATGCAGCGATGCGCGACGCCAGTGCATCGTCGTGGAACCGATCTCGTGATGTAGCGGGGCAGAAGATACGATCGTACACTTCTTCACAGAGTACACTCTCCACTGCCCCGAGCTGCTGTTCCACTCGATCGTGCTGATCGCGCTGCGAATCAAGCCTTGCTGTGGCAGACGATGCATCTGCTAGTTCAGCCGCAGCGTCATGTTCTTGCGCGAGGTTCACCTCGGTGGAATCGAGCTTGTATAGCTGGTCGCGGATGCTGTTGAAAAAGTCCTGGAAGGTCTCTGACATCTCGTCGCTATCTGCGAGGTAGGGCGGATTGACGACCGTTGAAGGCGAGGGGGCTCGAGACTGATTCGCGTTGCTGTTGTGACTCCTGTCAGCATCAGCGGATCTTGAAGATTGTGCGTTGCTGAGCGAAGGTACAGGCGGCAAGTACGTGGCAGCGAAGCTTGCGACTACAACAGAGATAGGTTCGGGAATGTCGTTCAGAGACAGCCTCTTCTTGATGCGTGCATCGAGCGTCTTCCTGACCGTCCGCATCACGGCCGAGCGACGGACGAGGTGGTCAACGACCCATACCGAGACAGTCCTCCGGCCAGCTGTGTCAGTTGTGCTTTCCTCGGCGACCGCTGCTCCTTCGTTCGAGGTGACCTGGGCGTCAGCACGCATATCCACGCCGAGGCTAGACGATGGCTGGGCACCGACCTCGGTCTGCGATCCTTCCACGGGAGCGTCCACTCCAGGCGCTGACCCTGCTTCTGTAGACACGGCGTTGGCAGAAAGCTTTTGTGCATCGACCATTTCCAAATCGGCCGTCCCTGCAGCTTCGGCCTGTCGTTTACGCTCTCGCCCACTCCCACCAAATATGCTCGCAAAGGATGCCGAGGCCCTTGAGCCTGCAGCATTGAGCATGGAATTGGAGCGGCCGCGATTGGTAATGCCTGCCTGACTCCCAGCAGCAGTTGTGCGTGCATTGAGCGGCGGAGGAAGGGGAAATTGCGCATTGGAAGCCGTCAAGGTGAAGGAAGGGTACCAGCAATCAGCATCCTCGGGCGAGGTGACATTCGGTAGCGGAGCAAGCGTCTCGAGCACTTCTTGTCGAGCAGCTGCATCTTTAAGATTCGAGATCGGGCTCTGCGAAGTCTTGACCACGAAGGACTGCAGAGTGAGCTCGAATGTTTCGGTTTGTGTGCCCTGATCCTTCGCCATCGATTCTATCCTTGCTGCAGCTGAGAGGCTGCCCCGTAGTCCTGAGAGTGTCAAGATCGGAAGTGACTCCTGAGAAGATGCTGAAGCGGGCACAACGGAAGGTAACGGCGTCGCAGCCGATGCAGATGATGCGTTGAAGATGCAGTGATCGTACGCAAATGACGCGCTGAGTTGTGAAGCCGAAGTGAAGACGGAAGGAGGATCACGAGGAAGCAGGAGCGTGGCTTCACCGCTGGCAAGCAGCTCTGCGATCGCGGCCCACTCGCCTTCAGTGGCAGCCTGCAGAGCTTCGAGGATGAGCCAGCCTGCGCTCTTCTCGTTCAAACCGAGACGACGCGCTTCGTCCTGCATCTGATGGAGCTGCATACGAGCCAGGGACGTTCGAGCTCCGTCCACCTCTGCTGTGGCCGATGTCTGTGCTCTGGAACTGTGTCTTGGCGGAACCGCATCGGGTAAAGAAATTGTGGGATAGGAAGGCGATGTGCTGAGGTACGAGGTGGCGGTCAGAGGCGAAGAGTAGGATGGGTTTCTGGAGGTCGACTGCATGCTAGATGATGGCTGTGCGGGTGACACTCGACCAGATGAGCTTTCAGATACAGTGGCTGATGCTTGCTGATGCTGCGCAAATTGGGAAGAGTGTGACTGGAAGACGGAAGCAGCGTTCGGGCGCAGCATCGAGTTGCGCTGACGCGGAGCATAGTTGAGGCTGTGATACGTGCGTGATGCTGGGAGAGCAGTAGTTGGCGTGGAAGGAGTGGACGAGGCAGGAGACTCCAATCCCTGGACCTGTTGGTCATTCGCTGGTCGTTCGATGTTCCTACGATGGCTGCTCCTCCCAAGGGTCTTGCTCTGCCACTCAGCTCTGTCTGTTGCTTCGAGCCTTGTAATCGGAAAGCGAGGAGAAGTAGAGCGTGAGGAAGAGCTGGAGACTGACGGTGAGGCTGCTAGTCCTTTTGAGGCATCAAGGTTGGGGTCGAGCGAGTCGCTCGGTGTGCGTTGCATCGTGAACAAGGTCTGGTACTCAATCAACTCCCAATCGAACTGCTGTAGACTAGGTCGTGCTGGGGGTGGTTATGTTTGCTTCTGACGACTCGAGGAACGCCAATTCAGCAGAGCGCCGGCTGACGCGACATCGAGTGTGTATGCGACGTCAAAGGGCCCGCTTCGTGGAGGATGCAGAGATGGGAAGAGAGGCTGGTGGGACGAGATGGAGAAGCTGACATCCCAGCGAAATTCAGGGTCTTGACTGAGTTCAACTTTATTTTTCCGGACTGTGGCTCAGTCACGCAACACTCTCGGGACGTGGCCCGAACGCGAATCCAATGATCAAATCGGAGCGAGGACGGCTATGCCGAGGGTGTGATCTATTGATGGTAGCCTGAGTGTGGTACAAATACATGAACATGCTGAATGGAGGTGGCTGAGGGGTATCGTTGCGTCAAGAACATGAGAGAAAGGGTGAAGTCAGTCCTCAGCGTACAGCCGTAGGACCTCTTGACGGTGATCTCAAGCTGCCAATCGACAAACTCGGATCGTCTCCCACAATGCCCACACCTCCCCCGGCTCCCGTCGCTGTTGCGCCAGACATACTCGGTGGGTAGCCCGTCTTGATCGCAAACGTCGGACTCCTCACCGTCTGATCCCCCTTCCCCAATGCATACTCATCCACGATGGGCAACTGCAACACATTCATCTTTGGCGTGATGCACACCAGCGTGTTCGTCGGTATCTCCATCCAGTCCGCCTTCTCGAACGTCAGAGGCTCGCTCGCCACCACGATGATCTTCTCCCTCTTATCCGTCTTGACCATCCTGTAAGTCCCGGGTGAATGCTCGTAGAAGCTTGTGCCGGACGAAAAGTAGAGCGAGGCAGCTTGGTCGTGTTTGCTGGAGACGTAGCGGGTGCAAATGATGCTCTGGCCATCGGTGACGCAAAAGTTCATCAGGCTCGGTTCTCGAATTCCTGCTTCGCGTGACCATGTGTTGAAATCGTGGATGGTGGCCAGCATTGCATCCCGCAACTCTTTGTACGAGAAGGGCTCTGTCTGGAGCGGGTCGTGGAGATGGCTGAGAAAGACGGCGAAGGCGAATTCCGAGTCGGTATGTCCTTGCGGAAAGAGGAAGAGTGGCTCGGGGAGTGAGGCGAGAACCTTGCGTTTGATCTTGGTGAACTCCGAGATCTGGCCATTGTGCATCCACATGAGTCGTCCGTATCGCCAGGGGTGGCAGTTGGTCTCGGACAGCGCTCCAGCAGTCGAGGCTCGCACGTGGGCAAAGACAAGAGGTGACTTGATCTTCTCTGCGATCCTTTGTAGGTTCTGGTTGTTCCACGCTGGTGTCACCGAGGTAAAGATGCAGGGAGCGTTGCCCAGCTCAGGATCTGGTGTGGAGTCGTACCATCCTACGCCGAAGCCGTCACCGTTGACAGCGCGAGTCGCATCGAGACGTAAGCGTGAATCGAAAGCTTGGTTGATGATCGAATGAGCGGGGCGTGTGACCAGGTGGCAGAGCTGGATCGGGTCAGCGCCCTTGAAGACTAGATTCGGCATGAGTTTGAATGGAGCACAGATGAGAGTGTGAGGATATCATAGGGTCAGAGATAGGAGAAAGAGATGCTCGGGATCCGGCTTTGCAAATCGACTTACCAAGAAGACGGCACATGGTGCCGAACGAAAGGATGGCGGTGCTGCAAATCTGCAAATATCCAACGAGCCAAAACAGCAGCTGGAAGGCTCGGTTGGGTTTTCCCGCTGGAAGGGAAGGGTCAATGCGAGAACGACCAGGTCGACAAGAGCAATTCAAAACCAATGGCCTGGTTCGGACTCCAACTACGCTGCTTCTTGTACCTTATGTTCAAGGTAAATGGTATGGTGTGTGCAATGGCGAAGTTGTAAAAATGACTCGTGCTGTCGACGTTATCGCGTCATTTTGCTTTGCCGTCACGGCGATTTTGCGGGGAGTTTGCCGACAAAGTTTATGCGCAGATGGAATTTAGAGCCCAGAGAAATCGCGACACGAAATGTTGGCACAAAAAAGCAATGTTAGAAGAGCGACTGCAGCAAAGTGTTGGTCTCGAAGACGAAGGGAGCGCAGAGCAAAAGTGTTACTTTCCTCACCAAGCTTCTCATCCTCACACTGCAGCTGCTATCGCCAACGGCTTCTATAAGGCCCTCAACAGCGAGCTGGACGTCGAGGATACAACGGAACTGCCGATCGCCTTGTTGCAGTCATGCCGCTCCTCGAATCCTTCGATGACGCTTTGGCCGCCCCCTCCACCTCGTCCCCCTCACCACAGCTCAAGGTAGTCGGCGGGAAGCTCCGAACATCCCCCGCGGACTGGGCAAACCTGCAGACCAACCTCGTCTCGCACAGTCACGGGCTGGTCAGCTCGATCTACCGGCGTTCGCTCTCCTCCTCCGCTTCCTGGCCTTACGACCCTTCTTCTTCAGCGAGCGGTTCGACCGGCGGCTTCTCCGAGCTTTCCCACGCAGCAACCTCAGCAGACGGTCTCCCCGGCTGGGTATGCATCAAACGTGTTTCACCGGATACACAGCCTCGTCCGCACTCGATTTCACGCGAGATCGCACTGCTCGACTCGCTCTCGCATCGGAATGTCGCATCCCTGTTAGCAGCGATTCTCGATGAATCGGATCCGTTCGGCGCAAGCGTAGACTTGGTCCTCCCGTTGTATGCGGTCAATTTGGAGGAGGTGTTGGAAGAGCCATCGCTCGTATCTCTCAGCGAGTCTAGTGCGGGAGAGGTAGGGAGAGCCGGAAAGTCAATCTCCCATCTTTGGTCGGACTCGTCGCCATCCTTTATCCAGAGCATCTCGAAACAGCTGCTAGAAGGTGTCGCTTTCTTACACGCCAACTCGATCGCGCATAGAGACATCAAACCCTCCAATATCCTCCTCTCCCACATTGGCGTAGTCAAACTGATCGACTTTGGAACGGCCTACACCACTTCATCCTTGAAAGATCCACTTTCGCCGGGCGTAGATTTGGATGCGGGAGAGCGAGAGGGAAGGATGGTGTGTCAAGTAGGGACGGGTCAATTTCGGGCACCGGAGTTGCTCTTCTCACCTATCGGAGGGTACGATGCTTTCGCTGTGGATATCTGGGCTGTTGGAGTCACCTTGGCTCACTTCTTCACCGCTCTATCGATTGCTGTTGTAGTCGAGGAGCAAGCGGATATGCCGGATCTCGATGTGCAGGACGAGAGGAAGGATTGGGAAAAGGCATTCAGCTCCAATGCGCCCTTGTCACCTTCCTCCTCCTCCTCTTCTTCCAACAGCTTGTATTGGGAGGAATCGGAACCCGAACCACCTTCCCCGCGCACCGCATCGGGCTACATCCGAACACCGCTCTTCACTTCCGATAAGGGAGACATCGGTCTCGCCGCCAGTATCTTCGCCTTGCTCGGTCTGCCAACCGACGTCAGAGACTGGCCAGAAGCAGAACACTTTCAACCACCACTGGCAAGGTTACCCTTCGCTCCCACCCACGGAACAGGCTTGCTCAGTGCTTTGCCCTTGTTCGGTGGGGAACAAGAATCGAGCGCATTGGTGCACAAGGTGATCCTACCAGCCATCACCTTGTCGGCGAGCAAAAGACCGAAAGCCAGCGAGTTGCTTGCTGCTCTGTAAGTCACACCTTGTACATTTACATGCAATATCTTCATCATGCTCCATCACGTCAAAGCTATGAGCACATACGTGCATGAAGTGCTTGACATCTCAGCCATCGAGAGATTTAGAATAAGAGTATAGTATTTCGAATCGAGCAATCACAAAGAGAGAACAATGCGCCTGACAATGGCGGTACATGGTGACGAGGGTCGCGCCCTGCTTTTCTCTCTCTGCATATACGTCCGGGGCAAGACCTGAAGCTAGACCAAATCGCAATGGTCGTAATGCTGCTGCAAGCCGACCTCTTCGTAAAGCGGCAAGAGAGGGACAAGGGCAGCGGCCGGTGATGATACAGGGTAGGCAAGTCCGGCTTCGTTCGAGATCCGCGCTGTGCAGACTCGCTGTGCATGCTCGGAAGGCTGCATCTGCCGGCAGCACGCAGAACGTGTAAGAGTGGCGGAGAGACCTCCATCGGATGGCCGATGCACGAGTGCCGGGACAGCAAGGGGGGAAGCAGGATTAGAGGAGAAAGAGTACGGCGGAAGATGCGTGGAGAAGGATGCCTTAAGACGGTGGTGGTACATGATGTTGCGAGGGAAGCATGACGAAGAAAATGCGATGGGAAAGACAGAGGCGTCGATCGATGACGACGAGACTAAGCAGATGACCCCGGTGACCAACGTACTAGTACACGGAATCCAAATGCCAAAAAGAAATCGCGGTCGACATCCGACATAGGAAAAGGAAGGGAGGGCAGCATTCGAGGTGATGGAGGTAGGAACGTCGCACTGCAAGATTAGATTAAATCTCAGCGGAGACGACGACGCCGCCTGCTGCGCGGGGAAAGGGCAGAGCAATGTCTTCAGCCAACGACGGCTGTTGAGCGTCGCCGACACGGCGATACTTTGGCTGCACCTGCGACGGAACACAGGGGCTCGCAGCACGCAGCTCGGTGTCGGGCGAGATGGCGGCGTTGTTGACGTTGTCAGACTGCGAGCGGCTCAGGCTGCTGCGTCGACCGGCAACATCGCCAGCCTCGGCGGAAACGACGTTCTGAGCAGAGTGAGCACGCTTGAGCTCGGCGGTCCAGGTTTCCCACTCGCCGTCAGAGACCATGAGGCGATAGTCGATGGCCTTGAGGAAAGCGCGCTCGAGCTTGCCCAAGTCCTTGACGGTGAGACCGGAGATCTTGGACCAGGCTTTGTTCGAGTAGCAGCGGTCCTGAACAAACTTGGAGGCGGTGATGACCGAAGCCAAGAACATGCGTCGTGGGCAACGGATGATGCAAAGCTCTTCCTTGGTCATACCGTGCAGCGGCGAGCAGGCTTGCTCCTCGACGTCAACATCGATGCCTGCAGCGCGCGTAGACTGACGCAGCGTGAGCTGCCTTGACTTCTCGGTAGCTTGACCGAGCCTCACGCAATAGAGCAGCGCCGCTTGCAAGGTAGAGCAGGAGGTGCGTCCACGACGCAAAGTCTCGCGCACAAAGCACTGAAGCGGGAAAGCGTCTTTTCCCTTGGCCAGATCGCACGCGGCGGCCGGAGCAGACGCGTTCCAGATTCTGTCGAGTGTGCGACACGAGGCGTCTACGTGAGTGAAAGACGGATGTGAGGAGAGATGACAATATGCTCAGATGATCAGCACGCCGTCCAGATGATTCAAAAAAGCAGGGGAACATTCGCATGGGACGAGAGAAGGACACTTACCAACTAAGCAGTCGACGAGAGCCGTCTTGGAGCTATCGGTCGAGGACGACGATGACGACGAGGAAGAGGCAGGAGAGATGCTGGGTGCAGGTACGGCCCGGGGGGCAGCGACCGCGGGTGCGACATTGATCTCATCCGAAGTCGCTGGCTGCGATGCGGCGGTGACAAACTCCGAGGCGAGCTTGACCACCTTACCTTCGAGCTGGCGAATGCGCTTGACGCAGCGTTCGCGCTCGGACTGAGATGCAGCGTGCGATGCAGCGAGCACGTCGGCAGGCCAATCGGCAAGCTGCTCGTGCTGACTCATGGATCCCTTGCGAGACGACGAGGGCGTCTGCTCACCAACGCTGAATTGCGAACCGAAGGCGGACTCGGAAGAGTCGTCGTCGGGCGAGAAGACCGAGGCATGGTTAGATGTCGAAGTGGCGGACGAAGACGATGACGAGGCATCCGAGTTGGATCGCGAGCGCTTGCCGCAGACGGTAGGTGGCTGCAGAGCGAAATCATTGTGGGTGGACGAGAGATGTGGCTTGCCAAGCACCGACTGCTCTAGGGCAATGGTGTGGCTGGCCAGGTTGTATCCATTGAGCTCGACAAAGTGTGAGATGGGCAGAGAGGCACCATCGACGACCATGGTCGGAGCGTGAGGAAGGAATGACTGCATGGTTGCAGACAGAGTCGAGACAGTGTCAGGGCGCTGAGAAGCTGCAGCGTATCCGAACGGTCACGAGCAGTCGAGTCGGCTTCGCTGAGAGAACAGGGAAGCTGTGCAGGCTGCTGATGTAGCGGGAGGGTGAGGACAAGAGTTATGAGCCGATACGACGAAACCAATTCACGTAGATTAGGACCGGGTGGATGGCGGCGAGGACCGCAATCCTGAAGAGATGGTGGGGAAGCGAGGGCCTACGTGAGAGCGTAGGACAACTCGCTGGTAATGATACCTAGGACGCTGTGAGGCGTTCTAAATATCGATAGAGCGGGTGTGAAGCGGCGTCAACAAAGAGGCCGTTCGAGGATGATGATAGTAGAGAACAATAGCGTTGAGTGGTGGGTAGATGATCGCGACGAATAGACCGTTTGAAGGGCGATTGTGCGTTACAAAGGATGGGGACCTTGGACGACCGTTCTGTGATACAGAATGATAATCTTAAAGGTCCCACGAGGGGACGGCGATGATGGATACCATTGTAGCTAAGAGTTTGAATCGAGCGTAGAGATATGACCGTGTTGCTTTGCTTTCGAATCAGGCTAAGTAGTAGCGTGTGAATGAGACGCGCGTCGACAGAGTCGGAGAAGATGGCAAGTGGCGGGCTGAGTCGCGATCGTGATAGAGCGGCTGTTGATGAGAAGCCGATACGATGACGGGAGCTGAGTCGAACGCTTTGATGCTGAGTCGGTAGCGGATGGTGGCGAGGTAGAGACAACGACGAAGGAGAAACGCGCGTTGATTAATGTGGGGAAGAGAATCGACGAGGATGTGGGAGGTGTTGAAGAACAGCTGAGACGCGAGCACGAGTCACAGGAGCCAGGTGGATTGCTGAAGAAGACAAGGATCCGACTTCCGACGGGGTCTAGAGCGCCCTGTCAAGATGGGAGATCGACCGCAGCAGGAGTCGCAGCTTTGGTTCGAGGCTGTGCGAGTTGAGCGAGGATGAGACAAGACTGAGCTGAGCTGTGTGGCAAAGTCAGGCAAGCTGCGAGATCGGATGATGCGAACCGATGAGCACGGAAGCTGAGCACGAGTGTGGATGGTTTGTCGCGCGCTGAGTCGATGGCTGAGTTGTCGTCTGTATCGAGCCAAAGTGGGACTGTCGAGGCGATGATGGAGATGATGACGACGACGACAAAAGGGAGGGGTGAAAAGCTGTCCAAGAGACTGAGTTCGAGGATGAGCTGCAGCAACGGGATGAGGAGGAGCAAGACGGCCGTAGGCAGTGTGGCGGGGATAGGCGTGAGTCACAATGGGGAGCAGCAGCAGTGGCAGCGCTGATAGACAGGCGCCAAACTCGACATCTCGCTCAGGCTCAGCAGCGCGGTCTATGTGCGTGTGTGGCGAAAGCCAGAAAGACCCTGAGCCTCTGCGCCTCGCTCTCGCCGAAAACACTGCGAAATTTGTGGCAACGCAGCGCAGTATCGTCGAGAAATCCAAACGCTCACGCACTACGCCAGCCGTGTTTCGGCTCGATTCCATCTCCACCTGAGTAAGTCTAGCCCTGACTCGACTTTGTTGCTCGCTTTCGCTCGAGCTTTGGCTCTGGCTCCACCTTCTCCGTCCTGATGGAGCTTACCGGTAGGCTAGCTACGCACAATCAAATGAATTAGGAGTGATCATTCGAGCCCCTCCAAGATCCAGTTCGATGGCAGCGATGTCCTAGAACAAGAGGCTCGACAACGCTCTGGGGGGAGCGACAATTCAGGCATGATGGCCAGGGTGGATCAAGCGGGCTTGGTGGCAATCGCGGCGCTGATCGTTGCTCTCTGGCAAATTGACCGGCTCGGGCACTGGGGCACTGCCCTGTCCTGAACCACGCTGCGCTCTGAAGGCTGTCAAAAATCGGCGTCAAGAAACTATGCAACGCGCGCTGTGTCAAGGCGGATGACTCCAATCCGCGATTTAGCCTGCACCCTCGAACGGTCAATAAATCACGAAATGATCTCTCTATCGAGATCTAGAGGCCTCAGGGCAGTCTTACCTTTCCCCCCGGAAATTGGCGGCGTGGCCTTGAAATCCCTCTGCTTTCCTGCCTAAATTCGACAGAATTTCCCTGAGATGAAATCGAAATTTCGCGAGATTTCGGAGCTGGCCGTGCGGTCAATGACAGATGCTGCTGCCGTGTGGCTCCAGCGGAAAGAAGCGCGCGCAAGCTGAAACGAGTCATCGACAACATCGCCCGTCATTTCCAACACCTGCCATTTCGGCTCTCGATCTTGGTCTCGATTCGTGCTTTTGTGCCTAGCATCGTCCAGGCTCAGAGGACATGACAACCACCGACAACGAATGGAGTAAGACCATCTCTGCTCGAAATCGCAAATGCGCGCATGATGGTCGGTGGATTTGAAAGCCTGACTCGGTCTCATTCGTCTGCAAAGACAGAGTCAATCAGCCCCACCGGCGAGCGCAATCAAGGATGGCAACCAAAGCAAGATCAAATGAGCCACCGCCATCGTTGCCTTCTCAACGGAAGACAGCATGCTTGTACATCGACACAGGATTCGTTTGCCGGCCAATCCAGCTTCTGCGTCTTTGATTCGCTATCACCAGCAGCAAAACCATGTCGGGTCAGTCTCGACCGAACCGCCTTGAAAGAGCGTCTTGAGCTGCACTATGCCGGACCCTACAGCGTTAGGTGCAGCGTGCTGCATAAAACCGACTGAGCCTTTCGGTTTTGGTGGGGCGACGCCCACTCGACCGCTCTGACCAAATCGATCTAAATTTCGCTTGTTATATCGAGATTGAGCCCGATTCCACGAGTCGAATGCAAAAGCTATATTACCTCAGCATGACAGCTTGCATCTCCACTTGGACGGCAACTGCCGAGCTTATGTGAGTTAGTGTAGTTGGCTTCCTACATGTACATACGAAGGACTGCTGTAGTCATCGAAGCTCAAGACCGTCTCTGGGTCACCTTCGGAGACGCACCAACACCCTGAGGCGTATTGCAGTTTCTCGATTGATACAAACGTGCACCTACGTTCGTCGCAAGAGACGCAAGACACATCGCCATGACAAGGCTTGCACGCACCACCGTGGCGGCAAGCTCCCTGTCACGGGCCACTGCAACGAGACACTCACTGCAACGAACCTTGGCAACGTCGAGCTCGCACCACCTGCAATCGAACTCTCGTGCTGGTCCCTCACGGCCATTCCTCCATCCGAATGTAGCAGCACCCCCACAAATCTTGGCTGCAATTTCTTCGACAAGTCGAAAGCTGGCCACAGCCGCAACAAGCACGCATAACATCGAGTCCGACATCGTAGTTGTAGGAGGAGGCGTGGTTGGACTGGGTCTTGCCTGCGACCTCGTCGCCTCACAGGCTGTGAGCTCAACATCTCAGTCAGGAGATCAGCCCATCACCTTGATCGAAGCCTCCAATCTTGACCGCCTCCGAAGCTGGACCGCCGACCGTGCCCACCACCTCTCTCAGAGCCACGCATCTTCCTCTTCGTCCACCGATGGTCTGGATTGGGAGAATCGCGTCATCTCGCTCACATCCGAAAACCTCGACTGGCTCAAGCGCATGGGCGTCTATCCTTTCCTCGTCGAGCACCGCCTCCGCCCCATCAGCTCCATGCGTGTCTGGGACGGTCTCTCCGGTGCCCTGCTCGATTTCGACTCGGCTCATCTCTCCGACGCAGTAGGCTCCAGCTCGCAGATCAGCGTCATGGTTGAGATCAGCAACCTCCAGCAAGCTATGCTGCAATTCCTCGAGCAAGGTCCTGGCAAGGGCATTTGCACCATCAAGGATGGCGCAAAAGTTGACTCAATCGTCGGCGGATCAAAGGTCGAAGTGGGAAGCACATCGATCGAGCAAGATCCTTGGCCAATCGTTCAGCTATCGGCGGGAGACGCTATCCAGGCGAGGTTGCTCGTGGGTGCTGATGGACCGAACTCTCCCGTTCGCAAGTATGCCGGTATCGGTGACTATGGCTGGCCGTATGATCGACGAGGTTTGGTGGGTACGCTTCGTTGTCGAGGTGTGGAGCATGGCGAGCCCGCCGTTGGCCATACCGCGTATCAGCGATTTCTACCCAGTGGCACGATTGCTTTCCTTCCACTGTCGGATTCCACCGGCTCCATGGTATGGACGCTCGAGCCCGAAGTTGCATCCGCATTGGCCGTGCTCCATCATGAGACGGCAGAATCTACAGATGAACCGCTCGCCAAGCTCGTCGATGCTGCGTTCCGACTACCCTGGTCGCACATCGAGCGGCTGTTCGCACGTGTCGTAGCGTTCACAAAGTATCCGCAGCCCGAAGGAGCGCAGCGAGACTGGAGGTGGCTCACTGCAGAGATCCCAACGGAGGCCGAATGGGTCGAACGAGGACTGGACGAGCCTCTGCCCGAGAGCGGAAGCGGTGAAGTGCCGCCCAAGGTCCACTCACTCGACGTCAAGAGTGTAGCCAGCTTCCCGCTCAACCTCAAGCATGCCGATGCATATCTCGGCGCATCGCTGAATAGCTCGCCTGTTCTGCCGTCGGGTTTGCTTGCTGGTGCGATGGCTGCGGTCGGGCTCGCGCCCGAAGGCGCGGGGCAAGGAGCAGGTCGCGGGCGCACAGTCCTCGTCGGCGATGCGGCACATACGATCCACCCGCTCGCTGGGCAGGGTCTCAATTTGGGCATCGCGGACGTGCGTTCTCTGTCCCGGACTCTGCGCTCGGCGTTGGGCGCAGGTGCCGACATTGGCTCGTACAACGCGCTCAAGGGATACGCTCGAGATCGGTACTGGGAGAACCAGAAAATGCTCTCGGCGGTCGACCACCTGCACTGGCTCTATGCTGGCACTCCAGTACCGCTGAGTCAGCAGGCGGATGGTGGAAAGCAGCAAAGGGAACGCGATGGATTGTTCAGGACTGCGGCCAAAGAAGTTGTTGGAAGAGGAACGGTTTGGGCTCGCAGTACGGGCTTGGAGGTGATCAATGAGCTTGACTTTGTCAAGAACGCATTTATGCGTCAGGCTGGATCTACGACGAGCAGCGTTCGCAGTGGTCCGTGGCCGTCATCGAGGCGTACATTCTCCACGCTTCGCGGCCAAGGTCTGCACCTGACCTCACGGCCTCGAGCATCCCCGCTGACGAGGGGAAATGGCTCACTGATTCGTCACCACTCGTCTGAATATTCAGGACCGCTTGCATCCGACGTCTACACAGGCGTCGACGCAAGCGACCCGTCCAACGCAGCCACCACCTCGACGCCGTCTCTCGCCTCACTCACACCCTCACAACGACGAGCTCTGCGCGACATGCTTCGCGTCGACCACTCTGGCGAGATCGCCGCCAACACGATCTACCAAGGTCAAGCGGACATGTTTGGCGCGCTCGGCGACGTCAAGAACCGCGATCTGTCGATCGAAATGTGGCAGACCGAAAAGAAACATCTCGAAGTCATGCGTGCTTTGCTCCGACAGCACAATGTTCGACCTTCGCTGCTGTTGCCCGTCTGGTCTACGGCGGGGAGGGTGTTGGGCGGTGTGACGGCGTTGTTGGGACCGAGGAGCGCAATGGCGTGTACGGAGGCGGTGGAGAGCGTGATTGGAGAGCACTACGATGACCAGTTGAAGGAGCTCAAGACGATTCTGGAGAAGGAGCAGGTGGGAGGAGAGGTTGCGGAAGATGTGCATCCATCGTTGCCGTTGCTGTCGGATATCATTAAGGAGTTTAGGGACGACGAGTTGGAGCATTTGGATACAGCGGTGGAGAACGAATCGCAGCAGGCGGCAGGTCATGCGTTGTTGAGCGCGGTGATTGCGGCCGGTTGCAGGGGCGCGATTTGGGTCGCTTCGCGGGTCTAGGTACGGCCAGCCGCCGGCTCAGTAGAGGATCATGCTCATGAAGTGTGTACTCTCTCAATGCTATCATACAGAAGTGCTTGATGTCTGTTGCTGTGGCTCGCGTTAGTGTCTGTCCGGTGAGCTCTGAGCGAAGGTCGGAAGTCGATCATCCGACAGGAGTGTGCCAGCAACGAACTGTTATCTTGTGTGAGCGAGACCCTGTTTGGACCCTGAGTACGTCGCTGCTGCCCGCCGCACTGGGCAGATCGCGTCGATCCCTTCCACCTTAGCCGAGCTGCACGTCGGCTCCATTAGCGCTGTTTTGTCTTTCCAGAGTTGCGTTCCTCGCCCAACACCGGCTTGTTTTGAGGCTGTTCGTCGCTATCATTCAACACGTTCGGCAATCTATCCTCGGTCCACAGTCCACCGAGAGGTGACCCACGAGGTTGACAGATTGTTGGCCAATGAAGTGGCTGTTGCCGACGATTTAGATAGCCCACCTTTATCATGAGGTGCGTTTTCCGATGATGGACTTGGTATAAGAGTACGGTATATCATCATCACTTGTCGATAACCACTCTTTCAACACTACTACCACCATCGACGGCTACCGCAATGCATCTCTTGAAGTACACGCTGCTAGCAGCTGCAGCGTCGGCTTCAGCTCTTGCCCATGGCCATGCAGAGCCACTGCTCAAGATCCCGGCCATCTGGCAATCCCCACTCTTCAAATCGAGCAATCACCCTGTCGGCTCTCACTCTTCGCCCGCACCCGTCAAGCCCAAGCTCCAAGAGGCCTTTCAGATCCATGAGCCCGCACCGATCCTAACGAACACGCCGCAAATTTGTTCCATCACGCTCGTCTCACGCTCGTTCGCCAACTCGTACGGTTCACCCTCCTATCTTTCCTACGATCCTGCCTCGTTCGCCGGTACGTCGTGTTCCTATCCAGATGAGTGGACGGGACTCACACTGGACATTCATGGAGAGACTCGTGGACGACAGTTCGATCGTCTCGGAACCGTATGGGTAGGCAACAATAGAACGGGTCAAGGTGTAGAGGTCATGAGGTTGGACAACCCCGAACCGACCAGAACGGGTGTGTTCTGGGACATCAAGAAGGACATCGGCAAGTATTGGAGCTTGTTCAGCGAGAAAGCGGATGTGGTGTTCGATCTGCCCAATATTGTGGATGATACGTATACGGGAGCGCTCAACGTCACGTTGAAGCTGAGTGCATCTGTTGACGGAGTGATGCAGAGTCGAGGTGGAAAACATCGAAGACGTCCGGTGGCGCAGTCCGCTCTATCGTTGAAGAATCGTTCGGCGGACGTAGTCATCCCTCTGTCGAAACGTCTCCGAACCAACAACTCGATCTTCCTCATCGGTGGAAGTGCAGGCAACGGCACAACGCCCATCACTCTACCTCAGAATGCGGCGAGAGCCATCGTCGAGATCTACGCTAGCGGCACAGCAACCGAGGAATTCTGGTACACTGGTATCCCGGATCGTTTCTACAACCAGATCCCTGATGCCAGCGAGGATGGCTACTACGGCCACGGAACCTACCGAGAGGTTCAGCTGTACATCGATGGTACTTTCGCCGGATTCGTCACTCCCTACCCGATCATTTATACGGGTGGTATCAACCCACTGTTGTGGCGTCCAAGCGCCAATTATGGAACGTTCGATCAGCCGACGTACAACGTTGATGTTACGCCTTGGTTGGGTGGATTGACGGATGGAAAGGAACATGTGTTTGAGTTGGCGGTGGTGAGTAGCGAGGAGGGTGGGGGCATCAATGATGCCAGTTGGTTTGTCAGTGGTAATGTGCAGGTGTATTTGGATGCGAGTGGAGAGAGGACGACGGGGAAGGTGTTGAAGGTGCAGAGCGGAGGAGAGGATGTGGATGGGTATACAGAGGGAAAATTGGTGGGTGATCCGCTGACAAATGGTTCGTTGACGTACACGGTAGGATTGAAAAGAGGGAGGAGCTTTGGTGTGGCCGGAAGCATCAAGACTGGATCCGGGGTCGAGTATGTCGCGGGATGGTATCAGTCGGCAGAGTACTCCAACAACGGTTTTGTGAATGCTACTGCTCAAACGAACGATCAGAAGAGCTACGGCTGGACGAGATCGTTCGTGTTGGGTGCGGACAAGGTCGACAAAGTGATGGATGCGGGATTGTCGTTGGACGAGCTGCAGACGTTGGCCGACACACAGGGTGTGGGAGCCGTGCAGCTGGATTACAACTACCCGCTGTACGCTGCTTCGTACCTGTCCAACACGAACTTTGACGTCCAAGTCAACCAGCAATTCGATCGAACTGTCCGACGAGCCTCGCACAACAGCCAACGCAACGATCTCAACCAGCTGATTGGGGACGAAACAACCTTTGTCCACGCCGAGCCGGTTACTGCGTTGCCGCACGCGACGCTGTCGCGCAGAACGGGAACCGTCGATTCGGTGCTGGTGAACGGTGCGATCGCTAATGGCACGGGTACGTCGGATCAGACTTTCATGTATAGGGATATGGCTGGTGGTACGATCGACAGACACACCCGGACCAACACGACCAGCGTGTTGCAGGATACGTTGGGTGGTAGCGCGAGCGGTAGAGCCCAGCCTGCTCAACTGGCTGTTGCATAGAAGCAAAGAGGAATGGTATCATTGCAAGAAATGGTTGAACGCTATGTGTCGGATGGGAATGTGCAGTAGCGATCACTTTTTGCCTTTCTTTTTGCTGTTCTTCTTGTCGTCCTCTGCTTTGCGCTTTGGCGGTGCTCCGCCGGACTTGACGGTAAAGAACCCATCGAGTCTGCCCTGCTGCTTCTGACTCAGCGACTTTTGCAGCTTCTCGCAACCCTTCCTCACCCTGTCCTCGGAGAAGCCCTTGTCCTGACACAAGAACTTGACCATAGCTTCGACGTCCGGTGTCTCCCACTTCAGATCAAGATCTTTGCCCTTTTGCACGTCTGGGTTCTCGAAAATCTTTCTTGCTTCCTGGAAAGGCCAATGTTCGGGGATCTGGACGGATTTCTTGCCTTCTTCCTTGAGGTGTTCGACGACGTTTTCGAGCGTCTTGTGCTCTCGGATGAGTTTGAGCGCTGTTTTCGGGCCGATGCCTTTGATAGGGTCGAGGTAGTCGCAGCCGAGGAGGATGCAGAGGTCGATGAATTGCGCCATGCTCATTTGGAGTCCTTCCAGAGCTTTTGGTAGGTCGACGTGGTGGACGGGCAGTTTCTTCTGTTCGGAAGCGGTGAGGTGCTTGAGGAGGATGGGTGTGCCAAAGGTGAGCGTGTCCATGTCTTCGGATCCTGCTGCGTAGACTTTGCCGGCGCGGGCGAGTTCGGCACACTGGGCCTCGGCTTCGGATGGTGCAATGACACACGGGATGCCCATGAGCTTGAGAAGATGCCTCACTTCTTCGTTGTGCTGTCGTGTAGGGCGGACCTGTCGTCGCGCCAGCTGATCCATCTTTTCGACGTCGGCGACGTCCTTTTGCTCCTCCTCTTGCTCACGTGCCTCTTCTCGTCGTCCGAAGCGTTTCTGCAGGAGCTCCTTCTTGAGATCGGGTGGTGTGCCGTCGAAAACGTACATCGGCTTGATGCCGTAGTCGATCATGCGGAGGGTTCGGTAGAAGAAGCCAAGGAGATGTGAAGTCGTTTCACCGGACTCTGTCATGAGCTGCTGACCGTCATTTTGACGCACGGCGATGAGGAATTGGTAGAGCGACATGGAGGCGTCGATGGCGACCTTGCGACCAAAGTAGGTCTTGATCTCCATCTCTTTGATGGCGCCAGGCGCTTCGTCGGAGATGAGCGCGGTGAGGCCTTTGATACCCATGTTGGCGGATGGTGGAGGGTTGATGAGATCGTTGGGTAAGGTCAACAATGCCACTCGATGTGACTTTTAGCAAAAGACGTCTGGCCACAATCAACGAGAGCGAGGACGATGCTGATGACGATTCGGATGAAGGGTCGGTGGGGAGGGTGTAGAGGAATGAGGTCAGATTCACTGTGCTTTGGGGCAAACCAGCTCAGGGTCTGTGTTCAAACGCATTCAAACACTCCACTTCATTTTTTTGGCCTTCTCTTCTTCCTGACTGGCTGACATACTTTACGCGTCTCTCTCACACGCGCCGCGTTCTCCAGCTGATGATGCTCTTGGTCTCGAAGAGAAAACAATGCTGAGTCAAGAGGCGGGCATGCCGAGGCTCTCGTCTCGAGAAGCGATGCGTATTACTTTGGGCTCGTTTGGAAGTCTACGACGAGCAAAGACACGGAATCGGAATGATGAACAAATCGACAGTCGCATGCTTTTGCCAGTCCATATCTCTCCCACGGTCTGTAATGAAAGTGTTGGTCTGTCCAAAACAAAATTGGCGGGCTGGTCTTGTGTCATTGTTTTCGTTTCTGATTTTTCGGGGACGCCGACGCCGTCGACTCAGCATCTTCCGATCTACTTCCACGGCATCATCCCGACATCATCGGTCGGACCGTGCTATTGTCCACAGCTTTCCCACGCCGCCACAACGAGCACAGCTCAATTCAGCTATCCATTCGCGGGGCGGTAGCACGAGAATGCCAGAATTTAACCCGCAGCAGTGCAGAGCATGCCATCTAAACTTCGACACGCTTCCCGCACAGGTAATCTGACGCTGCGGCGCGGCCTTGTGTAGCCGCAACAGGCCATATCAGCCATGTCAAACTCTGTCGACGATGAGTTCGACTCTCTCTTCGACGACCAAAACTTCCTCGATCCGGAGCTCGAAGAGAGCCTCGCACAAGCGGAAGCAACTTACACCGCCTCCCAGGCAGTCCAACAACATGCTCAGTCCTCGTCGATGCAGACGGCGCCACCGACCACCTCAGTCTCGTATTTCCGCAACCAGCCCGAGACATCGCGGTCCGCAAGACGCATCGGCACCTTCGTCCAGCCTCCTGCCAAGAAGCAACGCCTTGATCCGGGGCCTTCCAATCTCGGCCGCGCAGCTGCCCGATTTCCCGAACCGGAGCCGGACGAGGTCATCGTGCGCGACCTTCGCGAAGAAGAGTTCGGTGACAACGATGACGAGCATTGGTGGGCCGGCAACAATGCCCTCGATCAGGTCGAAGAGGAGGCTATCCGCATGTCGCAGCAGATGCCAACATCTCAGCCGCATGCTTCCCATTCTAGGCCTAATCGACCCCCGCCACGCGTAGCGCCAGAGAAAAGCCGACCCTCGAATGTATCCCACAAACCACCAGAGTCTACTCCGACCAGCAAAGACCTCGCAACGAGCCGAAAACAAGCCGACAATGAGGAATTGGAGAGGCTCAGAGCCGAAGTGGAGCAACTGCGCGCCGCACAGAAAGCGCAGGACGAGACGGTAGATCGACTCAAGCAGGAGGCGTATCGCAAATCGGGCGAAGTCGCTGTCGTCCGCCAGAACTTGACCAAGCTCAATGTGGAGAACTCCAAGCTTCGAGAGCGCGAGGTCGTGCGCGAGCAAGAGCACCGTGCAGCACTCGAGCGTCTTCAAAAGGACCAGGAGCGCCGACTTCAACGACTCGAAACAGAGACCGCCTTTCGCAGAGTCGAGCAGGACACGAGCCGCCGGATATGGCCCTCGAGCGTAGCACGCCTTCCAGCTTCTGGGCTTCGTGATGTCGTCGACCGAAGGCAAGAAAACCAAGTCCGAGCTGGCCTGACCACCCCGACCAAAGCAAACAGATACGGTGTCCGCGGTAGCAGTGGCAGCTCTGGTACCCGTCAGAGGTACGCTGATGCCGCAAACGATCGCGAAGAGCCCGGTACACCAACAAGATCCGCCATCAAGCCTGCTCCGCATTTCCCACGGCCTCCCACCGCCGCCGCATCGGCTTCCAAAAAGCAGGCATTCCGCGGTCTGCAGAACTCCTTCGCTGACTTTGGTCCGGTGAAAGAGAAAATCCGGCAGCAAAAACAGTCGCCAGCCAAGACTAGCAAGGCGGGCGCCCTGCCGCCCGCTGATTGGGACATGGACCAATCGAGAGCGATGGAAGCTTCAGAGGCAGGACACGATAACGCCTTAATGGACCTTGATGACGGCCCTCCGCCAGGTCCTTCCCGGAAGATTCTCGCTCGGCGCGAGGCCGGCTCCGGTCACCCGGATCAAAGGAGGGAGCACATGTATCTTGCGGCGGTGTCCGAGATCCTCTCTCGTCGCAACATGATCGTCTCGATCCTACTCGGTCACTCTTCCGTCCAGGCTGCCATACCAAGTTTTTTCCCGTCAAATCGTTTCAACCCTTCCGCCTCGCGACCGTCCGACGCATTGTCTCGACCGTCAGATGACAGGGTCTTCAGCACCAGCACACTCAGACGTCTCATCTCGGCCAACCTTGTCCCAGACTGCCCGGATCTCTTGCTGTTTCGCTACAGAAAGGCTATCGAATCGCTTCTGACCAGCCTCAGTCGAGCCAAAGTGTTGGAGCCTGAAGAACGCGAGGATGCCTCCCGCCTCTTGTCTGCTGACAGCAACGATCACGGCATTGAGGAACTCGACTTTTCCTCGGCCACCATGCACTTGTCCCATGCCATCGCCTCTTCTTTGATGATCATGGCCGGCGTGTTGCTGCGTCTCTGCCAGACGGATCTTTTGACCGATGTCTTGCGCTTGGTCTCGTGCCTGGTTTCCACATTGCCCAGATTCTACTTGGATCTCGAATGCCTGCAAGCGGACCACGGAGCCGAGATCGATGAGATCGCGTTCCTCGGCGGCGACGACTCTGCCTCTAAGGTGGAGTGGTCAAAGTACGCAACGCCGATCCATGTGCGGGACATCCTGGCCCAGTGCATCGACGAGTGCCGACACCCCAGCACACGCAAGTCGAAGGCGAATAACAACGGTGCAGATGTCGAGCATGACGGCGGCGTGCAAGATCCTGTTGATGCGCAAGAGTTGGACGATGATCTGGGTCTGGGAAACTGGATTTTGTCGTCAGAGGCACGAGAGGACCTCTTCCAGGCAGCGGTCCAAGTCCTTGAGGTCATGTCGCAATGTCCTGATGCGAGCCTGTCATCTGGTCATCATCCCCTCCGGCTTCTATCTCGGCCCGGAGTGCTTCACAAACTCTTGCATCCGGATCGATCCAGCTTCATCATCTCAAGCGTCGTCCGCATGCTCAGCTTGGCGGTCTCGAACGCACCCTTGGTCCACGAATGTCTTGCATCGAAGGCTGATGGCCAAGTAGCTGGTCGAGGCAGCGGACACTCTATGGCACCTCGCGCCAATGCCCGCTTTCCCGTCCTGGAGCTGATTGTCAAGCATCTGGTCGACCGACGCTTTGACATGGCGGAGAGCGAATGGCACGCTCTGCATCGGGTCATCTTGACTTTTTTGTCGCAAGCTGCACTTCGTTCGGCAGACACACTCATCGTCCTCGCCGACAGTGCGGCGTTGCTTGCAGCACTCATCCGGTGTCTCTCGCTCGATTCGGATTTTGTATGGCTGGAGAGTCGTCCCGCATTCATGTTGCCGCCACGGATGCCGACGTATCGAAAGACTCTCTCCAAGGCAACCAGTTCTGCGACTGGTCACACCCAGACGGTCCCCGATGCTTCAGGAGGTAATCTTGTGCAGGCGGTAGAACGGATTGTCATGGACACACGACTTTTGAACCTGCTCTACAATTACCCGCTTCCAAACTCTGCACACCACGCCGTCCATCGATTCGAGCCCTCGAGTCAAGGGGGGCAGGAGCGTATGGGCTCCATCTCGCTCGCAACCAAATTGGACCAGCCCGAGACGTACAGCATGCTCAACGGTATTCGACAGAGCTTCATTGTGGCGCTTTCTCGGATTGCCTTTTGCTCCGAGCCGGACTGGATCGCTTCGGAGCGCAAGCTTCTTGCTTCAATCTTACCCGACCTGCGCAAACGCGCGGAGCAAGCTCGGGAGGCTACCAGTGCCGAAAATGGCGAGACAGGGGCACAAAACTTTGCCTTAACGGACGAGGAGCTTGTGGTCGAGCAGGTCGAAGAAAGCATTAAAGGGCTGGACAGGGTATCGATGCTGTTGGAGGCGATTGCGGATGTAGCTGGTGATCTGACAGATATCGTGCTGAGTCCGGAGGAGATCGATAGCGTGTACGAGTTGTTGGTCTCGGGAGAAGAAGAGGAGGATGAGGATGCGATGGATATCGACTCGGTGGAACTTGACAGGCAAACAAAGGATGCCAATGCGACGCCGTTGCCTGGCAACCAAGCAGCCGAGGAGGAAGCGGGGAGCGAGACGGAGTCAGAGCCTGAGCTGGACATGGAAAAGGCGAGACTGGATTCGAGGAAAGCCATGTCGAGGACAACTTCGAGAGCCAGCAAATCGGTCTCGCCGACGAAGCGTGATGCACGGAACGGAAAGGCTCTTGAAGAGGCGATGGATGTCATCGAGATTGACGATTCGGATTGACGTTCTCATGGTCGAGATGATTGTTATCAATGCACACAAACACCTTCAGACAACGAGACTGCCTTTTGCTGTTGAGACGACGCCGAGAGCATGGCTCTGGATAGGCGAGCTGAGGCACAGATGGAAGGACTATCACATATGAGTTTGGTGTGCACAGAGACGTGGTTGCGAGTCACAATGAAACTGCCTAAGGAGAATGAGAATGATTACAGCCACTGATCCTTGCTCCAGCCCGGATCCTGCAAGAAGGCAGCCATGACCTTGCTTCCTGTCTGCAACAAGGGATGACCTGCTACGACCTGCAAGAATCTCTCGAGTCCTTCCCGTCTTCCCTCGATCACCTCGTCCGTAAACCTGTTGGTGAACACCTTGCCTGGGAGCGGTGGAATGTTCACTCTGGTACTTTCCCTCTCCAGAATGTCCCTGAAATACTCGAAATCGCTATACCTCCTCCTTACCGATGAGTACCTCAATTTGAACGCCGGAATGTTTGTCCTCGTGACGATCTCGTAATCGGTGTACATTTTGCGTCCAACACCGTGTGTCAGAGGACTGCGTACTTCCACCTCCAAGAAGTTTTCGGGGACGCCGTACATGTCCTCGACGGTTTCGCGACGAGGCGTTGAGAGGGAGTCGACGCGAGCGAAAGGCGAGTATGCGGGCACGGTGTAGTTCGAGGCGGGGAGAGGATAGCCCGGTGCAAGCTGGCGTGGAGCAGAGGCGTTGTAGTCGGAGGAGGAGTGAGAGGAGAATCCGGCCGGTTCATGGGGGAGGAGGGTGGATGGCGTATGCGACTGGAAACGGGAAGCGCCTTGCGAGGCGGGTTGATAATGCGAGGTGCTGATGCCGGACGGGAATGCTCCAGAGTGGGAGTTTTGGGCTTGAGCTGCAGCGCTCGGCGAAGCGGGTGATTGAGGTTGCTGCGATTGAGCTGATGGTGGCTGAGAGTGGGTAGAGCTGATCGCGGAGCCGTAGGTGCTGGACGAAGAGTGTGCGTTATGCTGTGGTTGTGGAGCTGCTGGCGCCGGGACGCCACCGAACCTGTTCTGAGGTGCTCCTGATCCTGGACCAAAGCCGCCTTCCATGGAGCCATCTCCGTACGCGTCTGCCTCCTGTGCGAGACTGGCTGAAGGCTCGGCACCTAAGTAGCCAGCCTGTTGTCTTTGCTGCTGCTGCTGAGTAGAGAAGGAAGCGAAGCCACCAGGAGGCGATGGCGCAAATCCCGAAGATGCAGTTGGAGCAGCTGCGTTCGCGGCGGATGATGAAGCGCCGGGAGCGGCCCATGGATCTTCCTCGGCGTTATCGTTGCCTCCCCAAGCCGAGGTGGAGTTGTAGCCCGGTGAGAGCGGCCCTGCGCTGTAGAAAGCCATCCTTAGATTCAGGAAGGTCCGATGATAGCGACGGTAGATCCGAGTTGGCCCTTGAGAATAGGTGGGCCGATGATAACCGTGGCAGATGGAGGCTCCGAAGCAAGGTTGGCTCAGCGAGCGGCACACATCTTCGACAGTCGGCTGGCAATATCAGCGCAGAGGGAAGGAAAGTTTGATGCACGGCCGCTGCATCAACTGCTCCTGTCTGCGTTGCACTCTGCTGCCTCGAATTTCGATATTGGTCGGGTGAACAGTAGAATCGTCTTGAAACAAATGCGCGGCAGCGGATGTTGAATTTCCAGCGAATCGGTGGTGCCGTGGTTGGAATCGGGGCCTGGGAAGGTTTTCGGATCTCGCGTCTTGTCTGCGCATCACACAAGCGAAGTCGAAGCTCGAGAAGCGCATGTTGCTAACGCTGCACACTCGATCCTCATCCACCTTTTCGATCGGCTTCGCTTCTTGCTCTTACGACACGCTTGCGTACCATTCGGCAGCGACTCCGACCGGTACTACACAGTCACGATGGGAACGATCGGCATCCCAGTCAAGCTCATTCACGAGGCGGTCGGCCACGTCATCACTGTCGAGCTCAAAGGTGGAGCAGCATATCGAGGAACCCTCTATGATGGTAAGTGACAACCCCCTCACCGTTGGAAGTTTTGCTTCGGTATATCAGACCACTGACATCTCTTGAACCATGCTATCCTTGTGCCGATATACCCGCACTGAACAGCCGAGGACAACTTCAACATTGCGATGAAGGACATCGCAGTCACAGCGCCGGACGGCAAGCAGTCACACCTCGAAAACGTATACATTCGTGGCAATATGCTTCGGTTCATCATCGTACCTGACATGCTGCAGCAGGCACCAATGTTCAAGCGCATCGGGCCCAACGCGATGAAGGGACGTGGTATCGGAAGTGCACGCGGTCGTGCGACAATCCTCAGAGGTAAGTGTTGCCTCAGATATCTCCGTTTTCATCTTTGGGCATCCAAATACTGACAATCGGCTACTTCCTCTTATCTTTAGCGCAAGCACGACGTGGAAGAGGTGGGTCGTCCGGTCCAAGCAGCGGCGGTGCTTCCGGTGCACGACCTCCGATCCGCAGGTAAAGCGGTGCAGATCAAGACAAAACCCACGTATATCCGACCAAATCGTATCATTCTCCAAGGCATGCGCAATGCCGTTGTATATTAGCATCAATCAGTCCTTTGTTTCTCCAGGCATACATATCACATCGTTTGCGACTCGAAGCTGAAAGCGCTCTGGCGTCGGAGGGTGGCCGCAGGGTCGCCGTAGCGCGTGCTTCGGTTGCGTTCCGAAGGAAGCCTCTCATGCCCAGAGCCTCGGCACCTCCGAGCCACATCACATACACGAACGGCTGCGCCCTTGATTCGTACACTAAGTTTGACGTCGACACGCTCGCAGCGAAGGCAAAAGCAAGACTGAAGCAGTGCGAGCATTGCAAACCAAACCAGAGCGGCGTGGCCGACGCAATTCTGTGAGTCGAGGGCCGTCCGGGATCGCTCTTTGGCTATCGTCTGACAACACATTCGCCCATGGTCGGTAGTGATGACCTATGCTGATGAGAGAAGCATGTCTAAAGGTCTCAGGGTCTGCCCACGCGATCACAGCCAGTTGCCTTTGCGAGAAAGTACATACAAGGCTTGCAAAGCTCTCTTCAGGAACAGGCAGGCTTCCACGCAGCGAACAAAGCTTCGCGTACGCACAACTTTTGTATTTCTGGAAGACCCGTCCGTGTATGGCAGAAGGGGAAAATAGAGAAAATTGTAATCCTGCGGTTGTTGCGAAAGCGTAGACCTTAGAATTCGGTCGGTCACCTTTGAGCCATGTTGCAGAGGCAAAGCGCGCAAACGCAAGCTTGTGCTTTTTCCTTCTTCTTCTGCACTTGGGCCCACAGCAGGCTACGTACGCAAAGCCAGGCCCGCCCAGCCTTCGTTTTAGGCCCTTCTTAGCAACGACTCCATCTCATCGTCGCCATCATCCTCACCTCCTCCGCTCTGAGCAGATTGCCATCTCCCTCACTTACGCATCCCTCTTCGACGACCTCCACGCGATATCGGCTCTGTCTATCGATCCGTTCCCTCGTCTCGATCCTTTTCCTTGACTTGCAACTCTCTTTCGACCAAGCTCCTACGAAAGCAAAAGTCGACCACCGGTCCGTCTTTCATCTTCCATCCTCGAGAGTAGACTCTGTCTTCCCTTTGCTCGTCGAAGTTCATCACACGTCGTTCTCTTCGATTCTCCCATCCAAGCAGCCCCAACGCAAGTGACCCGATCCATTGTCATTTGCCATACCTTGCATTAGCGGCAGTCATTCTAAGGTAAGTAGTCGCTTCCTCCTCTCTCTCATCCGCCACGCACCGTTCCTTCGAGCTCCTTTTCCGGCATACAGCAATCTGGCCGATGTAGGACACTTCCGTTCGCATGCTTGGCGCCTTCGCGCTCGTCGTCACCATCCACGCGCACGGCAAAGGTCCTTACACCGCTTCCTATTGCGCGGTCGCCTTTCCAAGGACAGTCGCTTCCATTTCCGACAAAGCAGACTTCGAACGCATTATTGCCAGTATCATTCGCGGCTCCGATCTACGCTCAGCATTCCGCACTCCCTTCCCAATTCCCGTTATCATCCCTTTCGCTTTCACAGACGCTGAAACAGACCATCTGCCCTTCCCCTCTTCCCGCTGGCTTTCCTGCCTCCCCGCTGCACGTACCGCTGCTCATCTTCTACAGTCGTACGCAATCACACTTTCCGTCCCAGCTCACAACCACAGCCACCTCTACCTCCCTTCTCTCCTGGATTCCGGCTGGATCCGCTCAACGTCGCCTCTCTCTTCCTACCTCAAATCCTTCCATTTAGTGCCGCACTAAGGCTGGACCGTGATTACTGATCATTCCAAGTCCTCCCTTTCTCTGCCTTCCACGGTCAAACCATGTCAGAAGTCGCAAAGCGCCAACGAGACACATCCAGCACTCCCGAGCCCGACGCTAAGCGCCCCAACGTAGACGCCAATAACAACGGCGAAGCAAACACACCTTCCTCTCCCATCAGCGCCGCGAAAAAGATGGCATCCGATACTCCGACAAAGTCAGGCTCCGAGGAGAAAGACGCCGTCGATCTTGGCTCCGTGACCGGGGATGTCACCTCCAGCAGCGACATCAAGGGCGATAACGGCTCCGTTTCGAATGGTCAGGACGGCAACCAGGCTGCTGGCAGTGCTGGCAGCGTCGGCGACTCGTCCGAGACACAGGCGACCCAGATCTCGTTGCGAACCTTGATCGTGACCAGCGATGCCAGCATCATCATCGGAAAGTCCGGCAAGCACATCAACGAGATCCGCGACAAGAGCAATGCCCGCCTCAACATCGTAAGTGTGCCATCATGACATGTCGAAGGATCGAGGGAATGTCCGTCTGACTCGTCCTTGTCTTTCGTTCTCAAATCGCAGAGCGAGATCATCCCCGGCAACCCCGAGCGTATCTTGACCGTCTCTGGTCCCCTGGATGCTGTCAGCAAGGTAAGTCATCTCAAGGTCCCAATTCTTCGCGCTGATGCGCCCGCGGCACGCACCTTATGGGCTCCAGCTGACTCGACTTTTCATTTTCTATCCCGCTTAACAGGCTTTCGGTCTCATTGTCCGCAGGATCAACGACGAGCCCTTTGATCAAGCATCGGTCCCCGGCTCCAAATCGGTCACCATCCGCTTCATCGTGCCCAACTCGCGCATGGGTTCCGTCATCGGCAAGCAAGGGTCCAAGATCAAAGAGATCCAGGAGGCCTCGGGTGCCCGTCTCACCGCCGGCGAAGCCATGCTCCCGGGTTCCACCGAGCGTGTTCTCTCCATCTCTGGTGTTGCAGACGCCGTCCACATCGCAGTCTACTACGTCGGTACCATCTTGCTCGAGCACCAGGACCGCAACGCCAACAACCTTCCGTACCGTCCTACCGCTGGCGGTCCATCCACCCGACCCCCCGCGCCTGGAGCCAACCCGTACGCAGCCCCTCAGCAGCCGTTCGGGTACGGAGCACCGGCGCCTGCCTTTGGTGCGGCTCCTGCCGGTGCTGGTGGAGCACCGCAGTTGCCACCTGGCTCGCAGACACAGCAAATCTTTATCCCCAACGACCTTGTCGGCTGCATCATCGGCAAGGGAGGCTCCAAGATCAATGAGATCAGGAGCATGAGCGCCAGCCACATCAAGATCATGGAGCCCGGTGCGGGCATTGCTGCAGGAGGCAGTGGCAACGAGAGGCTTGTCACGATCACCGGACCACCGCCCAACATTCAGATGGCTGTTTCGCTGCTGTATCAGAGACTCGAGCAGGAGAAGATGCGCCTTGCATCGGGCGGTGCGCCCTGAAGAACTCAGACCAAGTGAAGTGGCCAAGGGCCTTTGCTATCCGGTCGCTGTTTCTTCCTTGTCTCACACGAATCAAGATTGACGAGACTCGGAACCGTCACCGTGACCAGCCCGAAAGACGCATCTTGCGAGCAGATCAAAAAAACTTAAACTCATCAAGCTACAGATGGTGTTCGCCTTTCTATCGTGTAAAATAAGCCCCGCTCCTCATTCTTTTTCCAAAGGTGCTTTTGAACGTCAGGTTGCCGTGTCGAGCGATGTGCGGGAGGAGGTGTGTGATCTCAGCTCATGGGGTGCACGCCGTTGAGCGATCGAAGAGTTGGAAGGCGGCCAGAGCGTTTCTCGGACACGTCGACACTCGATGAACGCACGCTCTGGCACGACTTAAAACACAGAATCGGGCTTGTGCCTATGCTTCCGGGCCGGATCGGATACACTCGCTTGCATTGTTACAACGGACCGGGGGGAACCTGTTTGGCGTCGGTGATGTCGCCTCTGCGCATGAGCGTTTTGATCCTGGTGAGCTCGTCGGTGAGGTACTGGAGCTTCTGGATGACCTCTGTGTTTTCGCGCTTCTCGAATTTGGTGAGTTGGGTGAGGAGCGGTTGGAGTTGCGAGTTGATGTAGGATGTCATTTGGTCGTTTAGTTGGGAGAGTTGGGAGATGAGTTTGGTGGGTGCGACTACGGTGTCGCCTTCGGAGGAGGTGGTGAGGAGGGAGGATTCTTTGACGAGATCTTGCTTGAATACCAACACTTTTGCGTATTCGTCTTTGAGTCCGTCTACGGCTTTTCGATGTTCCTCGCGCAACTGGCGCACTTCTTCGATGAGTCGTGAGCGAGCGACCTTCCACTCGCTTCCCAAGGTTTCGTACTGCTGTTCAGCCCGACTGCGTTTCATCCTTTCCTTTCCTAGCTCCTCTTCCACTTCGCGAATCCTTGTACCCCATTCTCGAGATGCTCGTCCTAATTCTTTTGCCTCCCCCTCGGCTTTGCGCGCTCGCTCCAGAGCTTCCGAGACTTGTCGATCCTTGCGCGCGAGTATCGTTACGGAGCTATCGTTCTCCAGTCTGGCACGCGACAGTGTGGATCGCATCTCGTCTGCTGCTGCTTGGTAGGAAGCAGACTGGGTTCTGACCGTGTTGAGCGCCACACGTGTTGCCTCGAGCAGCGCTTTCGTTTCGGAGAGCTCGTTGGTGAGTGAGGCGATTACTTTGGAGGATGAGCGCGAAGAGTTTGGCGATGCAGTGGGTGAATGGGGGCTGACGGGTAGGCGAGACGGAGAAGATAGGTCAGGGGTAATCGGTGCAGCTGGTGCAAGCGACGGATCCGTGGCGGCTGAGGTAGTGTCAGAGGGGGAAGCGATGGCAGCTGCCAATTGCTGAGACGTGCTCGGTACAGGCAGTGACGGCGATGGAGACGAACCGGAGGCGAGATGGGTGGCTGGCGTTGGGTTGAGCTGAGAGCTAGGCGTGCGATCGGTGATGGCAGCGGCGTCTCTGACGGGCACTGCTCCAGACTGCGTCTGCGTGTCGGGCGTTACGGCTTGACTTGCAGCAGCAGCCGAGCGCGACGGTGTGGTTGGCTCCGCTAGCGCAGAAGAGACGGGCTTCAATCTCGACTCCAACGCCTCTGTCTTTGTTTTATGCTCTTGCAGCTCTTTGTCCTGTTGTTCAATGTGCTTCGCGAGCTCAAGGTTTCTCCTCTCCCGACTTGCCAAGTCCCTTTTGAGCTGTTCGATCTGCGTTCTGAGCGTTCCTAATTCTGCTGCCTGGCCCAGGCCTTCGCCCGACAGTCCTGTCGGAATATTCGACATGCTGACGTCAAAGCTCTTGTCCACACTGACATCCGCATCGCCGTTTGCGGTGGATGACCCAGATGCTTCCTGTCCTTGGTCGCGTTCCTCGTGCAGGTCCTGCAAAATTTCGAGTCCGAGGAGGGTCTCTTCGACGCTCGTCGTCCATAGTGACGTCCATCGTGTTGGAAGCAAAAGTGCAATGTTGCGACGTTGCGCCGCATCGTACAGCGCCGATGCATCTTCCGGAGTCAGCTGGCGCACTACTGTCGGCTCGAAGATGACAAGCTTCAAGGTGGTGCTTGCAGGAGCCAACAGAGCGTCCAGGTATGGCCTCATTGCTTCTTTGCCAGATGTGGATCGTGCGGATCCGATGTAGATGGCTTCCACGTTTGTCGTTGAGACGAGGCTCGCTAAGCCTGCGACATCCAGACGTGTCGAGTGAACGGTCTCATTCGACACTGTTTGTACCGACGTTGGACTTGGCGGCAGCAATGACGATGCTCTACCCACCAGCCCGTTCGCCTGAACAACTGCGTTTTCGTCGGCGCAAGTCGTGAAGGCGAGGTGTACTGTGCGCGTTGGTCCACGCACATCCGGAAGCTCCTTGATATGTGCCGGAGGTTCGACTATCGACCAGCTCCCCGAAGTGGTCATTGCAGTCGATGGTGGTTGAAACACATGTGCACCGGACACACTGCCACCAGCCGCTCTCAGACGAGACATGAAGCCTCGCTTGCCGCTGCTGGTAGCGCTGCTACCTTGGTTCTGCAGTGACATTCTCCTGTCTTTTTCGTTGTCGACCACCTCGCTTGCTGCGGAAGAGGACGCGAGACCATGTTCGTACTTACTCGCCTGGGAGCGCACTTTCGAGCTGGCCGAGGCTGACCTAGTAGAGGCAGTGTTGGTGGACTCGGTGAGTTTCTCCGAACTCCGTGCGGCAGGCGACGAGGCGCCATTTGCAAGGCGTCTCTGCTTTGAAGAGCTTGGGTGAAACGTGCGGAGAAAGGGCAGTGCATGTTCGTCTGCGTCGAGAAGAAGCCACGTCGAGTAAGATGAGGCAGTCGGGCTAGGCGATGGATGCTGCGCCGCCGACGCTGCTTTCTCTTTGCGTGACTTGGGCACCGAAGAGGCACGGAAGGGGACCGTGGACGGGCCAGAGTCGTGGGAGGATGATCCTGATTGTGATCCCGAAGGAATCGACGAGCTTGTCAGAACAGCCATGACTGTGATCGGGTTTGTGTGGATCGAACAAAGCACATCTGATGGACTCGCATATGCGCTGTCAGGTTGAAACGGCACGTGCTGCCGGGTCGGTCGTGATGGCAAGACGGGCTGCTTCCGATGGTCGTCGACGAGCGTGCGACACCTCAATGAGCCTCTTCGGGGCTACCGATGAGCAGAGGAAACTGCACACCTTGGTTGCGGATCAGCACCTGGAGGTCCGCTCGTCACTGGGTTGTGCTGTGTCTTGAGCGATTTGACAGCCGTCAATAGTCGTCGAAGATAGCGATGGGTGAGCGTCCAGAGGCGGTGGTGTGTAGAGTGGCAAAACTCGTTGCAGGAGCTCTTCAGGGAGCATCTCATCTCGAACACAACAGATCTGTTCTGCCAGAAAGCTTATTAACACGCCGTTCTGCTGGCTGCACTGCGCGGCACTGCGCCACGCCGTGTTGCAATGTGCTTGCTGCGTGTCGGTGCGTGCGCATGCTCGCTAGAACCAAAAAAAGGAAGCAAGCGACAACAACACACGCCGCGCGCACCCTTTGCACGCCGAGACCAACACTTTTCAAAAAATTAACTACTTACAGTGACTCTACAGGTCTAACAATCTCGACCTGAAAATGTGACGGACGTTCACACCACGAAAGGCGCCCATAGTGACTCTTTCTGTATAGACAGGCTCACCCCATGTTCCATTGCCGATCGATTGCGACTCGCTCAAAGCCATGTGCGGAAGAAGTTCAAGCTTCCAAGACAGACAGTTTGATCGAGTCAAGTTTCTTTCAATCTACTTTACAAAAGCGTCGAAACAAGGCTCTTGCTAAACAACCTAGCATTGCCGTTCGACTCGACCAGCTTCTCCAGGAACAATTCGTCGTTCACGGCGGTCCAGTGTCTCCTCTCGTCCTTAAGCTGAGCAAAGATCGCAGCAGCTTCATCCTTGCTGAGTGGGTTGGAGGTGTCTACCACATCGGCCCTCTTTGCCACAGTGCGGGCGTGTTCGAGATGTTGTGGGTTGAGCTTGGTGTATGCGTTGATGGCCTGCGTCATCAACTTTGCCGTTCCGTCGGAAGAAGACTTTTCGGAAAGAGCGATTTGCAGTTCGGGCGGAGGGAGGAACTCGGTGTGTGTCGTGGAAAGTGCTCCGATGAAAGCTCCTCGGCTAATGGCGGAAGAGGATGAAGTGAGGAGGGAGAGCAAGGCGCGGGGAAGACCAAGCTCGAACGACTCGAGGTTGATGAAGTCGGGATCTTTGTAAAGTGATGTACGGAAGAGAGCTTGTGCATCGTCAACCGCTACGAGGAGAGGACGCTCCGTTTGACTCGAGAGCGTCTTGAACATTGCTTCCAGTACCGTCTGCTTAGTTGCGGCCGAACTCGACTCGTCGACGCCGCGCTTGAGGAGCGTTTCAAGGGGTGTTCCTGCGTCCACCTTGCTTCCGTCCAGCTCGACAGCCTCTTTGGTCTTGATTTGTTTCAATGCGGCGCCATTGACTTTGAGTACAGCGTCCAGCAGCTGGGTGGTGGCCTCGGGTTGGAGGTAGGCCTTGTGTTGAGCGCTGTAAGTGTATAATGTCGACGAGTTGATCAGATTGATGGCCCTCGGTACCGAGATGACCACCCAACCATCATCCAAAGCGTATGCAATCGACTGTGCTAGTAGCATCGATTTGCCGCTGCCCCTGCTTCCGTCCAATACAATGCTTGTGCCCTTCTTGGCCTTGGATGCGGCATCGAGCTTATCCAACAGATCCAGCGTCTGTTTGCGAACCAAGGAGCGAGGTTTGGGTTGCGTTGCGAGTTCTCGTTCGAGCTCCTGTGGCAGCCCAAAGGCTTTGAATGCGGAAAGCGTCTGGTCACTGAACGCAAATGTCTGCCCGGCGGAGGTGGCAGTAAGAGCTTCGGCGTGGAGGAGCGGGAGGTGCGACATGTCGGGTGCGTCGACGTGGAATTCGGATGTCTTGGAGAGACCAGCAGACGAGTCGGCACCACCTTTGCGACGACCGCCAGTGGATCGTGGTCCCGAGTGTGCTGATTTCTTCTTGACGACTGCCTTCTTCTTGACTGGTGCTGCCTTCTTGGCTGCTGCAGATGCGACAGCCGTAGTCACAAAAGTGCGGGAAGCACTGCTGGGACCGACAAGTGCAGCGGCCTGATGGCGCAGCAGGCCGAGGGAGCCTCGAAGCGGAGGAACGCAGGTCATTTTGTGTGTGTGATGGTGGTGAACGTGTTTCAATGGTGATGACGATGAACGTCTTCGTTATTCCAGTCGAGGTGGGAAGGATCAAGAATCGGAAGAAAGTGCAAAGTCGAAAATTGCCTTACACGCAGATCGGAGCCGATTTTTCATTTTCCGATTTGAGCTGGATCGGGTCGATTTGGTGTGCGGTCGCGTGGAGCCAAAGCCAGGCGCAATGACGGAGGAAGTTGGGCTGTGCGGATGGGCCATCCATCGAGGTCACGCCAATCGCACCCTGCTCCACTTCGTCCCCTTTCCTCTACATCATCTCTCTTCCAACTGCCTCTCTCAACCCCGCTTGTCTAAAACCTCTGGAAGTTGACTGCTAGTCCTTTCAGCAACATCCCTTTTCGTTCAACATGGCTACCCAGGTCCACCAGCTTTCGCTGGGCCCCCTCACCGCTCACTCCTTCAATGCTGACCGCACCAAAGTTGCCGTCTCTCCCAACTCGAACGTCGTCCACATCTACGCTCAATCTCCTTCCGGATGGACACTCGAGCACACGCTCGCTGAGCACGACAAGCTTGTCACTGGTATCGACTGGGCCCCTCAGTCCAACCGCATCGTCACCTGCTCCCAGGACCGCAACGCTTACGTCTGGCAGCTCCAGCCCGACTCGCAGACCGGCGCTCAGGTGTGGAAGCCCACCCTCGTTTTGCTGCGTCTCAACCGCGCTGCTACTTTCGTCCGTTGGAGTCCAAGCGAGGACAAATTTGCCGTTGCTTCGGGTGCACGTATCATCAGCATCTGCTCGTTCGAAGAGGACAACGACTGGTGGGTTGCCAAGCACATCAAGCGTCCCTTGAGGTCGACGGTTCTCTCGCTCGATTGGCACGAGAACAATGTGCTCCTCGCTGCTGGATGTGCCGACATGAAAGCGAGGGTGTTCAGCGCCTACATCAAGGGCGTGGATGCTAAACCTCCTCCGAGCGTCTGGGGTGAAAGACTGCCTTTTGGAACTGTCTGCGGCGAGTACTCCACCCCCAGCGGTGGATGGGTCGAAGGCATCAGCTTCAGCCCTAGCGGCGATGTTCTTGCCTTTGTTGGTCACGACTCCAGCTTGACCGTTGTATACCCCAGCGGTCCCGAACAGCCCCCTGCCGCAGTGCACGTCATTCGCTCTCCCACCCTCCCTTACGTCACACTGACGTTCGTGAGCGAGAACCAGCTCATCGCAGCAGGTCACGACTGCCAACCCGTCCTCTTCCAAGGAGAGGCTCAATCCGGCTGGTCCATCGTCAAATCGCTCGATGCGGCCGGAGCAGCCGCTTCGAAAGGTGCACCACCTCCTCCTCCACCCAAGGCTCCCGGCCTGGCTGGTCCAGGTAGACTCAACAACGAAGCTTTCAACAGGTTCAAATCTGCCGACAGTCGCGGTGGATCCTCTTCGCCCGCAGTGCTCACCCCGGGTGGAGGTGCAAGTGTCGCTGGTGCACTCGGGGCTGTCGCAGGCGCCAGCGTTGGTGCGGATGGCGAGCTGCACACTACCCACCAGAATACTATCACCAGCGTCAGACCCTTTTCGGGGGGTAAGGGTGCGGTGGACCAGGTCAGCACTTCCGGCGTCGATGGTCGACTGTGTGTCTTTTCCGTTGCTCAGGGTACGCCTGTAGGCGGTATTCAAAAGGGTCTGAGTAGCTTGCAGATCTGAACGGTGTCGGACGGCGCTCAACAAGGATAGAGGAAAGTCGTGTGCAATGATAAAAAGTTCAATTGCTCATCTTCTCAGAACTGATTCCTTGATCGAGTCGCCTGTCTCTTGGTGTGTGAGCCACGAAGTGTGCATGTTACAAGCCCGACCAAGTCATCACTCGCTCGAACGGAAGTTGCCTGCGACGCATGGCTCAGACGGACAATCGGAAAACGAGAAAGTCACAGAGAAGCTGACGATCTCATCATTCTCACAGTGCCAGTCTCACCATCGTCATCAGACGCCCATGAAAGACAAGCAAAGAAAGTTACGACGTAAAACATAGAATACAGTAATCCAGTAGAGACAGTGAGTGATAACGCAAGATGCAGAAAGATGCTAGAGACGACAATGGTAGAGAGAGTATGCAATGCAGTTTGAAAACGACGAGTGAAAGGAAAAAGTGTTGCCAACGGTAGATTGGCGGAGTCTTCTAGAGAGAAGAGGATTGTTTTTGAAGCTTGGCAGCTCGTTCCTTCCAAGCCCTGTGGACCCAAGGATGGTCTCGGATCTGAGCGATCGTCGCTCGACGCTCAGTGTCCACTTCGAGGCACATCAACAGCAGGTTCAGCGCATCGGACGACCAAGCACCCTTTGGCTTGCTGATCTGACCCTTGATCGCAGCAGCCGGATCGGCAAAGGGACACTGACCACTGAGCAGGATGGAAAGCAGCACGCCGAGGGACCAAATCTCGGCATGTGGTGCGCGGTACGGTTGACCCTGAAGAATCTCGGGGCTGGCAAACGTCATGGTACCGAAGAAGCGGTTGAAGTAAGGCTGAGGCTTGCGGACATCGGTGATGACCGCAGAGCCAAAGTCGATGAGCTTGACGTTAAAGTCGGCATCGACGACGCAGTTTTCGTCCTTGATGTCGCGATGGCAGATGCCGATGCGGTCAAGGTGCCATACGGTCTCGACGACCTGGGCAAAGACCCAGCGTGCCTGCTCCTCGGTCAACCTCGAGTGCTGCTCGATGCACTCGAACAGATCCCGGCTGGTTCGACGCATCATCGGTGCTGGACGGAGCGCCTTTGTTGGTGCAACAGGTTCGGGTGCGGGTGGCTGCCAAGGCGTACCGTGCAACTCCATGACCAGATAGAAGAACTTGTGGTCATCAAACAGATCGATGAACTTGACTACACCAGGGTGGTCGACCACCTTGAGCACAAAGGCTTCCATCGGGATGACGCCCAGCTTGGGGTCACGCACCCAGCCGTGGGCGGGCACCTTGTTCTTGAAGATGAACTTGACAGCTACAGGCAAGCCATCAGTGTTGCGCTTGGCGGCGACGACGAATCCGAACCCACCGCTGCCAAGCTCGTCTCCGATTGTGTAATTTGCATCGAAGCGAGGGTGCAGCTCGTGGTCAGCGAGTTGTTTCGCCGACACGGTCTGTGCGGGCGGCAAGGGAGCGCTGAAAGACTTCTCCATGGAGGTCGCTTTAAGCGCGTCGCATGGCGACAGCAGCGAAGAGTCAGCGATTGGCTGCGCTGGGACGACGTCCGAGTAAGCGTCGGCTTGTTCGGGAACCATGGGCTCTGGACTCAAGCGCTGGTCGACCTCGATCTCGGTATCGTCATCGGCGAAAGAGATCTTCATGGCCGGCGCCGAGAGAGGCTGCGGGCTCACCGAGGTGGCATTGAGGTTTTGCGCATCGGCGGGGAAGGCCTTGTCAAGATTGAAAGGTTTCGGCACCGCTTTCGGACGTGTGTTCGACTTGAAGCGGTTGGCGCTGAACGATCGCGACAAATCAGCGCCTCCGCCGAGCAGGCTCTCCTTGGCTCTCAGCTTCTTGCTGCTTGAAGATGAGACGCTGCTGGGGCTGCTCGACCTCCGTTGTGCCATCACCGAGGCCTCTTCAGGCAAGCTCTTTGCCAATGCCAGCGGCGAATACGGAGGAGTAAGGAGCGTCGAGGGGGAGCCTGCGTTGCGACCGGCAGAGAGCTCCTGTGCTCTGCGCGGGATGGGCGATCCGGTAGAGGAGGGATTCTCGTTGCTCTTGGACTTGCCTCGCATGCTGACGCTGGCGAACTCACGCGACAGAGGCGACATGCCAAGCGAGCCATGTCGCTGGAGAGGAGCGCGCACTGGCCTGACCTGACGAGGCGTCGAAGTCATGGGGAAGGGCAACGAAGCGCGAGGCAGTTGAGGCGAGATGGGACTGTTGCGTTGTTCAGCCTCAGAAGCACGCTTGTTCTGCTCTGCCTCCATCATGGAGGCCACGAGAGGAGTCGGTGGCATGAAGGGGCTGACCGGTGCACCTGTGGCGGCGCCATCGCGAGCGCCAAAGAAGAGCGTTCCGTTGGGGGTTTGAGGAAAGTTTGGTCGGGCAAAAGCCGAGGGTGCCAAGGTAGGAAGAGTGAGCTTTGGCTTGTTAGGACGATTGAGCGGAGAGGAGGGTGCGGCGATGGGGAAGGCTCGGGCCGCGCTCGATGTCTGGCTCTTGGGAGAGACTTCCTGTGTGAATGATGCAGGCGCTTGTGCTGATGGGGCTGGCGAGGCGTCCTCGGCAGAAGTCATGTCGGATGGGTTGGAGGTGGGGCGGACCTTTCGTGCAGCGAGAGCTTCGGCGAGCATGTTCTTCGTAGGACGTTGTGCGACCGGTGCGGTCTGCTTGTGAAGACCGAGGCTATTGAAGGACTCATTGGGGTCGTAGAGGTGATTTGCCGCAAGGCTGGGCTTGAGGGGTGTGCGAAGGTCGAAGCTCGAGACGGAGCCGAGCGACTGGCTAAGTTCGGGCTCAAAGTCGCCGGAGCTACTTGATGAAGAAATGGAGTGGGTTGACTGAGATGAAGCCATGTTGCTCATGACATTGTTGACGGAGCGGTCGAGAGAGTTGCCTTTGAGAGGAGCGACCGCGCGGATCTGGTCCTCGTCGCAGTCCATATCTTCGGCGGGATTCCAGGCGCCTTCGGCGGCATTGATGTGCTGCTGAAGCGCCGTGGCTTGTGGATTCAAGGTAGAGGCGAGCATCTGCGAGCGCAAAGAGGAGCAGTGAGCAAAATAGAGACAACAGGTCAGCACATCTTGCCATGATCACGCTGTATGCTCACCCGAGCAAAACGGACGGGAATCTTACCATGAGAAACGAGGCGGTAGCGCACAGGAAATGGTCGTTATGCGGCGGTCAAGGGCATGTGCAAAAGTTGAATGGTCTGATGCGGGTCAATGCGAATGGCCTCGAGTGATGAAATGGTCGTTGGTTGATTGTGCAGACAGTGCGGCAAAAGCGGTGGTCACAAGCTGTGCCGTAGTGAACGCGAGCAGACGTTCCAGACGCTGCCAGTTCGGATTGAAGGCTTGATGATGATCCTGATCGAAGACAGACTTTGCTCGTAGGTGATGAGAGGCTGTCAGCGGTTGCTGGGTTGGTGGCTGTTGGTGCCGACAAGCTATTGAGTGGTGCAGATGAGAAGAAATTGTCACAGGGAAGAAGTGCTGTGGTTGCGAGAGCGATGAAGCTGATGGCGACGTCGGCGTATATGGTGGAAGGCGGAAAGGACGATGCTAAGATTGGCAACCAAGAGGAGGTATGGACGAGCAAGTGGCACGCAAAGCTTGAACCTTGACAGGAGGATCGAGCGAGTCTTAGTTTGTGCAGGCGTCTGGTCGGAGTAGCGGACTGGCAGGCAGGCACAGACGGGTGAGGCGGCGGACATGGGGAGAGCGATGCGATAGTCTGGGTGTCGTTGGGCGATTGTCAAGATGCGGCCAAGTCACTGTACGCACGAACTGCAGCCCGTCGAGCTAACTTAGAGCATCAGAGTGTGCACCGCACGGCGTTCCGAGATCGTTTGGGTATCAATGCCGTGCACACTAGCGACACGACTTACAGTAGTGCGAGTTGGGTGGAGCAACCAGCGAAGAATGCAGGAAATCGAGAATGCCAGCTCCGAAGCGGAGGGGCAAATTGATGATGTCCTACGACCGGTGGACGGCGGCTGGTGGCGTCCAGTCGACTGCACTGTTCAACTGTACCGCCGTCCGGCAGAGGGAGCGCCACGACCGAGCGAGGCGGACGAAGACGCACAAGCGGACAGGAGGCCGAGAAGGGCGGAGGAGCGGATCGAGAGAGCGGATAAGTGGCCGCCTGGGCTCGTACAAAGCGAGAGCGTGGGAGGGAGAGAGACATTCAGGGGGGCTGAAAGGAACCAAGCGAACGCAACGCACTCTGCGGAGCGGGAAAAAACCTGCTTGAATAGAGCGAGGTGGCTGCAGGCCCAGGAAATTTCCTGATCGTCGGAAAAGCCATCACGAAAGAGGTGTGGAATGTCTGGGTGGGGGAAGGAATCCAAGGGCAATGAGCAGAAGCTGAACGAGAAGCGAGGATCCGGGGTCTGAGATTGAAAATGTAACTCGAAGATCGGTGTACGCAAGGGCAGCGCCATTTTCAATGCTCTTTCTCTGCCCAGCCACAAGCGAAGATGGCAGCTTATTGGCACTATATGCAGAGCCACCATGCCACTTGCGTAACACAAGCTCAACTCGCAGGTCACCTGAAAGCAAGAAGATTCTGATCACCGTAACGTAGACCACGTAGACTGTGGTCTGTCGGATTCTTCGAGAATCACAGACAGGCTTGAGTGGGAGAACAGCTCGCTCGTACCTGATGAGCAGGCAGTGAGGGCCGGAAGTGAGGCCTGTCTCAACTTTGAACAAAGCGTACGTTTAAAAAAATGGCAATCGAAATTAAGCGATTGCCGCACTTCGTCTGCGAGGCGAGGGTGGACGGTGGTCATCGTGTGGGAAAGATCCTCGGCGGTCGGTAGCATGGCAGGCTGTCCCGGCAATCCGCTGTACACTCTTGTCAGTCTCTAGCTCGCCGCGCATAGGACGGCTGAAGTTCAGCTGGTGCAGCAGTGATTTCAAGTTTGAAGCTCAGCGGTACGAGGCGCAGACTTCTGCATGTCGTGGCTTCTGCCTCCAAGTCTTCTTTTCTTCATCTTTTTGTTGTCTGTACTTTCGCGCTTGGACACACTGTGACCCTCGAACGGAAAAATTGATTTTGCGGTATTCCTCGACTCGAACCGTGAGCTCTCCTGTGCTCAACCCGCTGAGCAAGCACGGCAACCTCCGCTTTGCGTGCGCAACCCTGATACGAGATTGGCATGCGCTCCTAGGGAACGGAGGGGGTCGATGCCACGATCGTCTTGACTGTTGGATCGACCATTGCGACGAGCAAGATCTCCTTGGTACCGACGCGGACGAACACAGAATAAGCTAGGCTAGAGATGAGCTCGGCAATCATCGTCGATCTCGGTTGAAACGCCAGGGGAGAGGAATCTCGATCATCACGACGAAACAGAGCGTACAATGAAAAAGAAGTTTCGAGCCTCGGGGAGCAGGGAAACAATTAAAAACAAATATCAGCACGAAAATCGAATTCCAGGAACTCGCGGGCTCTTCATGGCCGCTTGCAGCCTCCTGCAAAGCTACCCCGCTATCCGCGCTTGGTCGTCTCGTCCTTAGAGAGCGCCCGCCCCTCCGTTCCCTCTGTCCGAGCATAAGCCGTCATCGCTCGGCCTCTTCTGCAATACGAAAAGCAAAGCTCGTTCCGTCTCGGTGCAAGCCCAAGCCGCGCTGACTTGGTAAGACCATTACTTTTTGCAACCTTGAGTCTCCTTGGGCTTTCCCATCGCGCTTACGCAAAAGCTTCCGACGATGACGGACTGGCGCCAGACTATTCAAGGGATGGTCTGCAGTTGCATCGTGCCATTAACGATGCATTGACGAAACCGAGTTTGTTCAGGCGAGGTCTCGGACTTGAATTCTCGGCGTCCTCGGATGCAGAAGACGCTGCGAAATCGCATTTCTTGCAGCCAGCCCGCCCGTTCGCGTTGCATCTTCGTTGGAGATACGGCTGACCGTATCCGAGCGTGACAGTCCATCTTTTTAGACTCGGCTTGGCTTGTTGCAACTCGCTACGCTCTTTAGTACATAAAGTGGTGCTTGCGCAGCATGCAAGGCGTGACAGCGATATTGATATGACGGCTGCATCTGATGACGGGGCAATGCTCGGGGTGATGATCGCTAACCTGAGGCTCGAAAAATTTCAGAATCTGCGGCTCCGTTGCGGACTGCATCCATCGCGGCATTCGCGGACGCTGGACATCGCCCTTTTCGAAATCGAATTCGGCGCTTTTGCTCCTCAGTTCAGTATCGGCTGCTGGAGATGAGGGCTCGATCCGAGCAGCCGTGGTCCAACCGCATCGGCTCTGACATGGTCTGCCTTTCGAGGATTGGAGGACATGCCACAAATCGTTGCCGATGGCTCGATGATCGGCCCAGGCATCCGAAAGAGGTCGGACGAGCACGTTCGCTGGCTTCTGAAACGCGTGCGTCCTCTGTGGGTGTACGAATTCTGACGTGCATGCCGACTGCCTAAGCGAGCGGACGGTACAGGTTCCTTTTGCTGCCCCACTTTGCCGATTCGGGGGTGCTGGAGTGCTGCAGTGTCGTCTTATCCGCGATGAAGCGAGCGTTGCATCCGTCGCGAAGTGATCGCAGAATGTCGATGGCCAAGCACATGCTCGCTTATGCGCGAATACGCTTCTCTTTGTTGTCTGCATGCATGGCAACAGCCGGCATGTGATGCTCATAGAGGCATTCCAGCAGCTGCCCGAGCGGATATGACCGGCGTCCCTCGTTGCGCTTTTTCGCCCGCGCACGTACGGTCCGTGCGAATTATTATTTACTTAGCCCTTTCTCCTTGCCTTTCTCGTGCCCGGCTCGACGTCGCTGTCGCATGCTCCGAATCGCTTCTGTTCAGTTCACGTGCAACTATCTGTCGCTCTTATCACCGTCACAGGGACGCTTCGCCAACCCATCAGCTGTTTGCTCTTCTGTATCCCCTGGCATTCGGCACGCTCCATTTTGAGGGCTAGATCGATCGTTACCATCCATCATCCAGGTTCTCGGGAAGATCGAGTAGAAGTGACCACCTGCAGATCGACATTCGGATAGTATCGAAGCCCGTGCTGTGCAATGAGGCAATTATTTGGAAGCTGGGCCTGAATTTGCGCGATGGGTTCGATTTTGATGTATCTGGCCAATCATATCAGCCACATCGGCCACACGATGAAATCGCCAGATCCCTGTTTCATCAACCGTAGCCATCGACGTCGGCCAACCGGAGTATATTGCGTTTGATGCGAACCAAGCTCTATCCTTCCGGCTCGGTGCATCGAACGTCTTCTTTCGTTTCCTCCGATGTTCCAGACTGCGAGATCGGATTCGGGAGCTCAAAAACAAGGTTCGCATGCGTCGCCGGTTCAGCTGAACAAATCAACGTACACGCTAGGGGACCGTGTTGAGTGAGAACACTGTGGCTCGGCGATGTCGTCGTCATCAAGCGTTGAAAATGCAGGGAACGGAGAATCTCAAAGACCACCGTAAGTAGTCCCGAAGCAACATAAGATGAACGCGATGGATGAGTCGAAGCAGGTCGAAGGGTCGGCCCGCCTTGGTACGTCTGACCTGTCAGCTTTTCCGTTTCTGGCATGTTGCGGCCTGAGCAGAATTGTCGACGACGTCAGCATGCCGTGGCATGGGTTGCTCGCGTGGGTGCGCCGCGACAGGATGCAATCCTCATTCCAGTGGTCGATCGGTCGATCCTTGTCTCTGTCTCTCTTTGCGGTTTCTCAGGTGCCTGATCAGCGCGCGCGCATCTGCCAAAGTTGGAGAAATCGGGTCGAAAGAAAGAAGCCTTAATTTACGCGAGATCGAAACGCGTCGTTTGACGTGACGTGACGTGACGCGAAAGTGCCTCTCTCGGCCTTGTTTCCGAGGTTCAGGGTCCCGGTCTCACTTTGGAAGAGGTCAGAACTTCGGTACAGGTGGGAAATTCGAGGTTCTGCAATGGATGTGAGATCACATAAGTTTGACAAGAGCTTCACGACCAAAAGGTCTCGCAGGCCATTAGGCGGAAAAGTCGACGTTTTGCCCGAAAGCATATTTCGATTTTTAGTGTACCTCCATTCAGCACCGCCTATTCTTTTCCCCGCATTTGCCGTGATCGTGCTCGACGACGTTTTCAGATGCAACACCAAAAAAGATTCCCCAACTGGATGTCGACGACATATGAAGCAGCCACCGCTACCACCGCTGGTAGATGCGACCGCTTTGTCGCCTAGCGTTCCCGTGACAACGACTATCTTCTTCAAACTGCGCTGATGGCTGTGGCGGTTCGGCGACCGGTCTATCCTCATCTTCGCTGGCGCGCTCAGGTCTGGATTTTGGGGGTCTAGAAGGTGACAATGGCTCGGTCATTGCAGATATAGTGGTAAAGCGAACTGCTCGGGGCTATGTGTCTCCTGCGTGGCTGGTAGGTATGAGCGGAAGGGTAAATCGAGCGGAGCGCGGCGGCCGAAACGGGGACGTGCAGATCGCTTAGCCGAAGTCCAATCTCGTTGTTGACTGACTCGCAAGTTTGCCAATGATGGTCAAGGCTTGCTAGCATGGGTCTCCCTCTGGATTTGACGGTGTTCCAGAGGCAAGACACCTTTCTGCGGGTGATGGTGTAAAGTCTTTAGGGCGATACGGGACCGGCAACGGCATTACACCATCCGAAGCAAGAACGGGGAGGTGCATTATCTCCTCCACGTTCCTGAGCCTTCCCAATTCCAAGGGCAAAGCCAAGAGCGTTACGGGATTGGCTTCTGCCGCAGTCATCAGAGCAATATAGGCATGCTTTACCGCTCTGCATCAGTTTCGCATCTCCAATTTCTGCCTCCGCCGTGCATAGATTGGCCATGATTGTCAAATGCTCCGCCTAAGCGAACGTGCCTTTCATTCCTTGCGCCAGATGTACAGCGCGGAGGCCAATTTGGTACCCCCGCACTTCCTCTCACACTAGTACTTTCGCTGCCCTCTGACTTCACCTACGTACGCGATGGTTTGATGCTTTGACAGAACGTTTCTGGAGATGAGGGTCTAAGGTTGCTGTTACGGTTGCAAGACGATAGTCCGCCAAGGACTTTGTGACACCTCAGCTCCGTTTCATGAAGGTGTTATCGTTCATCAGCCAGCCACACTACATTGCGCCCCTTTCAAGCCTCGACCTTCACTTGCTCTGGCCTTGCCTGAGTGGATGTACGCCACAGAAACGACATCGCAAGCTCGACCCGAGCTCTCTTTCTTTGTCAAAGGGGACAAAGGGGTCGTAACCTGGGCCCATTGTGCGCTTCGTGGTACTGCGACTCAGACAGTCGGCGACCGCTCACCATCATCTCTCAGCACTCGCCGGTCCAGAAGCCGGAGTCGCTGCTAGGCAGGCACGCCGCCATTCCCTCAACAAAGGCGCAAAGGCCGTCGATATAGTTTCAATCGGAGCTCTCGTCAAAGCACGGAACGCGAGACGATCCACAGCGAAATTGGCAATGAGGAATTACGCAAGGCACATGGTAGCCCCCACACGGAGCCTTCAAAGCCGTTCCTCCTGAAACCTTGTTTTTGGTTGAGTTCGAAATTTCGCCGAGGTACGTGTGACCCCGACCAAGGCGATAAGCCTCGGAACGGGCTGAATGGCTCACCGTACTTTTTGGTCTCGAATCGCCCAATGGTTTCCAGATCAGAGCTTTCTTTCTTGCGCCAAACAGTCCACCCACGACGACGATATTGGTCGCATGGCTGAGCTTGATTCTCGGCGCAGACGGAGATACATGTCCTTGTAAATCTGGATCTGATCAAGCGCAAAGCGTGTCATCATCCGTGTCACAGCGTTGCTCCTCTCTAGCATGGATAAACGAGAAAGCAGTTTGCGTCGAAGTAAGCTGTACGGGACCGACGAAGCATTGCCAAGCGGCTAATAATCTTCGTCGTCGACTTTCTTTTGCACTTTGATAAGGATTGCTCTGTTCAACAGCACGACGTAGCTTAGGCCGAGACTTGGTCGATTTGACTGCCTTTATTCTTGCCAGTTTCTCGTTTGCGGCTCGAATAAGACTTCCCGCTGCAGATCAGCTCTCGTTCGCTCGGATCTCCTTGCATGCGGTGTCTGCACATGCTCACGAGGGGCGCGTGATCACCGTGCCATGTTCGAGCCTCGCTCCCAGAGTTTTAATGCGGCTCCTTGCTGCGGCTCTTGGACCTCGCTCGGACGAGAGTTTGCAGTAGCGCACGCGCGAATCCTGGCGAGGCACGAACGACGTCCAACGAGTTCTTACGTAAAGCTGCGGAACTCCTCGCATCAGTCGAGGTGAGCCGCGGGGCTGCGAGTTCATGTCTTCTTGGTGCTTAAGGATACGAGATCGAGAATGGCCGACTGTCAAAGGCCTCTAGCTGAAGGCCATTCGTATCCGACAGCATATGCATTTGCAACGCCGTACTAATCACATGTGAATCATGCAATCGCATCGAAGGTGGCGCCAGTCTAGATGCTGGTCAAGTGTACGTACTCGACATGGTCGTGGACATGACACGGAGACCACAGTGCGGTTCGAGATTGGACATCGCTCGCATCGACTGGAGCTAGTCGAAGCACGCAACCAAACAGGATGCGAAGGCGAGACGGCGAAGGCTTTGGCACGAATGCAAGGGGCGACGGCTCTAAACGATGCAACAAGGAAGTGGAACTAACTTATGCGCGGCAAACGTTAAAACAACAGGTGCCTGAGACCCTTGCATATGCTCAGAAGCTGGGGCACCTGATGCGCATTTCTCGCTTCAGATGCATCTCGGCTCTTGTCTGTAGAAGACTGCCATAGAAGATTGCTTGCAAGGCTCGTCTCATGTGTATGGTCTGCAGCAACCCAGCTTTTGCGGTCAATGACATCAGACTAAGACGGTACTGACTTTAGGAGGTCCAAAGCTCGCTGCTGTGGTCGAGCTAGAAGGTGTCGCTCTAGCGCAGACGGTCATTGTCCAGTTCGCTACCAAAGTGTGATAATAGCAGATTGCCGAGGCCATCCTCATTGAACCTCAACGCTAGCCTGAGAAAGATGCTCCGAGGCCAGTCAAAGGCTTGGCTACACAGGACAAAGGGGAATTTCATGCCAGGCACCGCGCGCGGGCCATCGTGGCATTGTGTTGTTGCGAGCACTTCTCCCAGCTTTCGGTTGAATCGATCGAGTCTCCCTTTCCATTGGCTAGTGTAACCTGAAGGGTTGACGGTGGGGGAGAAATTCATTGCAGGCCTTGGATGAAGGGTGAACGATGAAGTGACACTTTGCACGGATCAGCATGCCAGGCGAGGAACTTGGGTGAGATGATGACATCGATATGGAAAAGAGCGATTCTGTGTTGCCTCAATGGAGCGTCGACGTTGTGTGTCAAGACAATCAGCTATCAAAGCATGCGCCGGCTACGCATGGAAGGGGATGAGGAGGTTGGGGAAGGTATCGTGAACGGAATGGCGGGTGTTAGGTCCCACTCCTCGTTGATTTATTTAAAAAGAAAGAATCTGTTACGTCGACATCTGTTTTTGCTAAAAATGTAGTAACAGATTATCGCACGAGTCGTGCTTTCGCGCGCTTCGGACGGAACCGAGAATGGCAGCGTTGATTGGTAATGAGATCGTCGAGAAATGCTTTCGCGGTTGCTCAGCGTATGCAGCCACAATTTACAGTGTACGCACGCATCCCAGGAATTCCATTCGGTACCGTCATCATCGTCGCCACCACCACTTCCTTCACCACCATCTTCCACCAACAGCAAGCAGCAGAACCATTGCAAACATGGCTGCTCTTCGTTCGCTTTCTCGAGTTGGTACGTATTTGCAGGTGGAAGCGGTTCGAACATCGCACGACTGACTACGACACGCACTCGACTTTGCTGAATGCTGACTTGTTTCCCACTTTACTTCTTGTTCACGCAATTGCTTTGTGTCTTCGCACCTGACCTACACTGTTGATCACGAATTCGCGCACTATCGTTCATCTCGAACCTCCCATTTTCACCTCTCCCGACGATCATCAACTTCGACAATTGTGCGAATTGCATTCCGACGTATCCTACCTTGCACGACGACAGGTCTCTCGGCCAAGCCTTCAATGGCTTTGACTCGGTCGTTCCAGACATCAACCATCAAGTCTGTTCCCAAGGTTGCCGCTGCCGTTGCAGGACCTTCTAAGCAGCAGCAGCAACAGCCCAGCACCTCGCGTAGCATCTCCTCTTCCGCCCCTGCCAAAGATGCTGGCCCAGACGGTCCCGTGCCACTCATGGCCGTCGCCAACCGCGGCTCCAACCAGCTCTCGCTCGAGCAACCCAAGAACGGCGTCGAATACGTCCTTTCTTCGATGGACAAGATGGCAAACTGGGCGCGTCAGTCGAGTTTCTGGCCCATGACTTTCGGTCTTGCGTGCTGTGCCGTAGAGATGATGCACGTTGCCACCGCACGATACGACCAGGATCGTCTGGGTGTTGTGTTCCGTGCCTCGCCTCGTCAGTCGGATTGCATGATCGTCGCAGGTACTCTGACCAACAAGATGGCGCCAGCGTTGAGGAAGGTGTACGACCAGATGCCCGAGCCTCGCTGGGTGATTTCGATGGGCTCGTGTGCCAACGGCGGTGGATACTACCACTACTCGTACTCGGTCGTCAGGGGTTGCGACAGGATCGTGCCAGTGGACCTTTACGTGCCGGGTTGCCCACCTACTGCAGAGGCCCTTCTGTACGGGTTCTTGCAGTTGCACAGGAAGATCAGGAGGAACAGGAAGACCACTCTCTGGTACCGAAAGTGAGGTGTTGGTCAGGCCATCTTGGTGCGTCTTGCTTCATTGACGATGATCGTTGGCTGGACGTTACCGCTGTGTAATTCTGCAATGCTGTTCTGATTCCCTAGATTTGTATCCTTTGTTGCCGCGTCGTTTCTAGATGCCAATCTGGGATGGTTTCGAGCACTCATTGAAATAATACCTTTTCACGGTTGAGACAACACAACGCATCACGCTACCCTCGCCACGTTTCGCAGATCACAAGTGACTTGTGTTAGGACCGCATAACTTGCAATCAAGTTGGCCATTGCACTATCATCCGAGCCACTTGTAGATGTACCAAAAGCAAACGAGCGTGAAGATGGCACCTACTGCAAAGATGACGTTGTCCTGAGTGCTTCTCCTCTCAATATAGCCGATGACGTCTCTGCTGAGACCCAAGGTATTTGCAGCATCTCTGAGTCTCTTTTGCGTTCCCTTGAGGATGCCCCTTTGCTCCACGAGGTTGCCAAAGACCTCTCTACCCTGTGCGATGAAGGCATCCAACTGAGCTTCGGTCTGTTGGATGAAGGAGTGTTCCCTCAACGCGTGCGATTCCCTCGCCGAAAACCCTTCGTTGCCGAACATGGCTGCGGCGGAAGCGTTCATCTTGTACGCAGCTAGTGGATCGTTGAAGGGTGAAGATGCGGAGTTCCTGGCGTGAAGGCTGAACGGTGATTCTGCAATGGCGGACACGCGTCGGTTTGCATTCTGACCGAAACCAGCGTTGGTAGGGGACCGGAGCGTTGTTGAAGAGGAGGAAGCAGAGGGAGAGGAGTGGTTGCCGTTGGAGAGCGAACCTTTTGTTTTGAGACGTGCGAGTTGGGAGGAGAGCTCGGAGTAGTCGGTTCGGAACTTGGAGACTCGTGTGAGCGCTTTCTCCTGCTTGGATTGGATGAGCTCCTTCTTGGCGAGGTTCTCGTATTCGTCAATAGTTCGCTCGAGGGATGACAGGGAGACGGTGACAGGTCCGAATGCGGTTGAAGAGGCGGCGGAGCCCTCAGAATCGATGCGGGATATGTCGGATTGGATGGACGAGAACTGCCGCAATGCCTGATTGTAGAGCGAGTTCATTGTGATAGAGGTAGGGTCTAGACTCTAGCGGCCGAGGTAACGAAGAGATGTTCAAGTAGAGCTGAGCAAGGCGAGGTACCTTTGTGGCTATGCGGTCGGGCAAGTAGATTGGTTTGGCAAGTCGGCTGATAGATGCTTGTGATGCCCTTCCTTGTTGGCAGATGCGCGCTCAGACAGAGTGACTGGGATCGGGGTATCTCGTGTTATGGTGTGATGATGATCTTGCCGATGGTCGCCGAGTGTGTGGTATCAAGAGGAAAAGGAGCGAACATGTGGGTGTGTGAAAGGGAAGGCAGTGTTTTGGTGTTGTTCTCGTGCAGCTGAGCCGTGCGACGTCACTTGCTGAAACGTGCTTCTCCCGTTTTTCCAATCATGTAAGATCGCTACAATGTATCTTAACCATTTATTTTCGCCTCCACTGAACAGGCCAAAAAAAAAAAGCGAACCCTGAAATTTGCTGCACCAAATCTTCCTTCGCTGTGCTCTCGAGCCGCCGTCAAAAAAATTGAGCTTTTTCTCTGAGAAATTCTTGACGAAACGACGACGAATCCTTCGTGCGCAATTCGGTGTTTTCTTCTTGCCGCTAACGCACGATCAACCTTCTCTTCCATCTCAATCATCTCCCTGCTCCGACCGTCTACAGCAAGATGGCTTCCACTTCCACCAACGGTGCGGCTGCAGCCGCCGCCGGTGCGTCCACCTCCACCGGCGACATGACATCGCGCGACTACTACGCCGACTCGTACGCTCACTTTGGCATTCACGAGGAGATGCTCAAGGACGAAGTCCGAACACGCTCCTACCGCAACTCGATTATCAACAACCCACACTTGTTCAAGGACAAGATCGTTCTTGATGTCGGATGCGGTACTGGTATCCTCTGCATGTTTGCTGCCAAGGCAGGTGCTAAGAAGGTCATCGGTGTCGACATGTCCAACATCATTGACCAGGCCAAGATCATCACAGAGGTGAATGGATTTAAGGACACCATCACGCTCGTCAAGGGCAAACTCGAGGAGGTTGATCTCGGCTTGGGACCCAACGGTAAAGTGGACATTATCATCAGCGAGTGGATGGGGTACTTCTTGTTGTACGAGAGCATGCTCGACACGGTGCTGATGGCGAGGGACAAGTACCTTGCACCGGGAGGAATGATGTTCCCCGACAAGGCCACCATGTACCTCTCTGCCATTGAGGACCAGGAGTACAAGGACGAGAAGATCGGTTTCTGGGACGACGTTTACGGATTCAACTACTCCTGCATCAAGGACATTGCACTACGCGAACCGCTCGTCGACACCGTCGACATCAAGAGCGTAGTCTGCGACCCTTACCCCATCAAACAGCTCGACCTGCTCACAATCACAAAGGAAGAGTTGAGCTTCGAATGCGACTTCACCCTCAACGCAACACGAGACGACTACGTGCACGCCTTCCTCGGTTGGTTCGACATCAGCTTCGACGCCTGCCACAAGCCGGTGCAGTTCAGCACCGGTCCTCACTCGAGATACACCCACTGGAAGCAGACCGTCTTCTACACCAAGGACGTTTTGGCGGTCAACCAGGGTGATGCGATTAGCGGCAAGCTGGTCTGCCGCCCCAACGAGAGGAACAACCGCGATCTGGATATCACCATCGACTACCAGGTTCAGGGCGCTACCGCTTCCTCGGGTCGTATGGAGTACAAGATGTCCTAAAACATCTCGCTGAAGAATCAGCACGCATCTGCAGAAATCATCGATCCACTTCTCGTCTTCTCAACTTTGTAATCACATCTGTGTCATGAATCGGTTCTGGTATAGACTTTCTCTTATTCACCAAACATCTGAAAATGTGGTTCGAATGGGTGGTGCGTTCAGAAGGAAACCACCTTTGCGTCCTTCTTGAGCCTCTTTCCCTCCCTCTTATCCGCCTTTGCCTCACCATCCACCTGAGCTCTCTTCCTCGCAAAACTGTGGAAATCGTCCTCATCTCCTCCAGCTTGACTGGAATCCTTTGTGCTTCCTACAATCACCTGGTTGACCAACGATTTGGCCTCACGATCCATCTTGTGACTCTTTCCTTCATTCCTCAAAGCCAGAGGACAGTCCTTGGCCAAGTGTTCGACGCTCGAACAGAGCTTACACGAACCACCTTCAGGATAGACACCTCGACCGGCGTTGTTGGGACATTTCGAGGAGAGGTGGCCTTTCGAGTGGCAGATGAAGCAGGTTGCGTAGGGGAGCTCGTCATTTTTGAGCGCGGGTTTTCGACATTTGGAGAGAGTGTGTTCGGTGGAGCCGCATCGGAAGCAGATGCCGACTGCATCGCGACCAATCATGGGCGAATCGGTGGTGGTGCCACCGGTGTCGGATTTGAGTGAGATGGATTGCGCATCGAGTGCGTTGGGGCAGTCTTTGGCCGAGTGACCCATGCCTCGACAGGCGAAACATTTGAGTTTGGATTGTCGTTGTTCCGCTCGTTCTTCTCGACGTGCATCCCTTCGATCCATTCGTCGTTCGTCGTCCGTCTTGTTGTTACCCCATGAACGGTCAGAGTTGAAGTTGTTGTTGGAGGAAGAAGAGTGTTGACCGCCACGCGCACCCCATCCGCCATCACCGCCGAGAGAGTGGGAGGAAGCAGGGGCGGACCAATCTCCGCCTTTCTGTCGTGACTGCCACATGGTGTCGCTTTGTGCTGCACCAAGACGAATGAGCTGACCTTTGGGACCATACTCGAACGAGCCAAACATCTGCTCGACTTGACGCTCAATATCGCGCGTCATGCGTTGGAACCGCTTCTTGCTTTCCTCGTTTTTGGCTTTCTTGGCTTTCAGTTTGAGCAGCTTGGCTCGTTTGAGGAGCTTTTCGATCGTTGGTGGCTCGGCGTCGGCAGCTGGGGTTGTGGGATCGGCTGCGACGGTGGTGGTGTCTGCGTCGACTTCGGTCGAGGCAGAGGCAGATGTGGATGCGACTGGCTCTGCAGATTCGACGTCATCTCTTGGCTCTGCATCATCAGCGGCGGCAGTGGCATCGTCATCCTCAGTCTTGTCCTCTTTGCTCTTCCTATCCTTTTTGTCCTTCTTTTCCTTCTGGTCCTTCTTCTTCTTTTCCTTGGACGGTGTGTCGAGCGCAGCCTCAGAGACAGGAGGTTGGACCTCAACCTTGGCAGGCGTCACAGGTGCGGTGGACTCGAGTTCGGGTTCGCTATCCGAGTCTACGGTCTTCTTGGCGAGCGAGCGCCTTCCGTCGAGCTTTGTGTATCTCGTCATGGTGTATGAAGGTCGTTGATGGTTGTTGAAAGGTACGTTGAAGTGCTGTTCGCCACCAGCAAAGTTTCTGTGCGAAGAAAGCCTCTCGGCCAAACCAAAATTTCCTTCGCAAAAACGACATCGCATCCAAAATTTGGCTTTTCAGGGTCCTTCTTCCTTCCCGCCAATTTTTACTCCATTTCCTCGAGCCGCATGACGATGTAACATTTTGGAACAATTCGAGCGGTGGAGGTCTCAATGTGAGTTTGGGCCACGTCGACTGCTCAGTTCCTGGCTGAGCATTGTCCCCGCATACTTCCTTCCCCCTTCCACTTCCCCACCCTCGTATCACCTCCCTCCGTCAGCACCAACCAACAATGTCAGCCATAGACGAGATACGCAAGATCCCTCCGGTCACACGCTACATGCTAGCTGCGACCGGAGCCATCACCCTACCCTGCATCCTCCAAATCACCTCCGCTTACCGCTTCGTCCTCTTCTGGCCACTCGTCATCCGCAAGTTCCACGTCCATCGAATCTTCACCTCCTTCTTTTTCGGTGGAGGCGGGCTCAAGCTCCTCTTCGATGTTTTCTTGCTCTATCGCAATAGCTCGGATCTCGAGTTGAATCACTTTGGTCGACGTACGGCAGACTACACTTGGTCATTGCTTGTAATGGGTACCTTAATCTTGGCCGCGAACTACCCGCTCGGCTCGGTCATCTTCTTCGGACCGCTCCTGAATGCGCTGGTGTATGTTTGGGCAAGGGCGAACCCGAGTAGTAGTGTCAGCTTCTTCGGGATGGTGAATTGTCCGAGTAGGTGGTTGCCGTACGTGTATTTAGGGTTGGATTTGTTGCAGGGGGGACCAGGGTTGGCGGTGACGAGCGGGACAGGCTTGTTGGCGGGATACGCATATTGGGTATTGGATCAGGTGCTTCCTGCTCAGCGTGGAGCCGGTGGAAGAGGTGGAGGCAGGGGTGGCAGCTACATCCCTACGCCAGGTTTCCTGCACACCTTGTTGCCCGACTCGCTCGATCCGAGTCTGGCAGGTCAGAACATGGGCAATAGGAATGCAAGGCGTGTCGCAGGTGGCACCGTCTGGAACGCCTCGCGAGACAGCGGCCATAGACTCACGGATCGTTCCACCAGCGCAACGCCTCGTCCCACCAGTATCGCTTCGGCACTGGGAGCCGGTGCACGCTCCACCATCAACTCGATCAACCCCTTCCGCGGCTCCTCCGCGTCTCGCACATCCACCGGTCCTAGCAGGGAAGACATGCTAGCAGCCGCAGAACGACGACTCCGCGCATCTCAAGCCTCGTCCATCGTCGGTCGCAACGCGGCGGAACGATCCTCCAAACCGGCAGGCTCAAACACGCCAGGCACAACAAGCCTCAACGCTCGTCCAGCAGCTGATTCGACCAGCAATCTCAGAAAGACCGCTGCTGCGGCGAACCAGAGCAACACGTTCACGTTCGGTCAGCTCAACGCAAAGGGCAAGGAGGGTGACGCGGAGGAAGACCATAGTTCCAGTGGCGGAGCGGTTGCCGAGCAGCGATGGGGGACGGGGAAGGGCAAGGAAAAGGCGAAGGGCAGTGACGATGAGGGCGAGTCTCAGAGCGGCACAGGTGCCGGACACAGTTGGGGTTCTGGCGGACAACGGCTCGGTGAATAATCATGGAAATGTACGTCTATCACAGCATCTAGCATTGGCAATCTCTACCACGACATCAATTCGTCATGCTTACGCCATCTACAATTCCGTCTGCGACCCAACTGCCTGAATCAACAGACTGTAGAACTCGACCGACTTGACCAGTCCGTAGATCGTAACGCGTTCGTCGACTGTGTGGATGTTCTCGTCTCCACCCTCGATTGGGAAAGGTCGGTCCGAACCTGGGCTGAATCGGAAGATGTGCTTTGTCAAAGCCCAGTAAGACTTGGTGTCTGTGTTGCCGCCCATGACGTCCGGTGCGACGAGGATGTCCTTCCACACGGCACGCATGACTCCCTGCAACAGCTTCCATGGTGCAGCGTCGCCAAGCGGTGTGAAGGGTGCCGGTTCGAGCGCTGATTCGAATGCATCGGAAAGCACTACCCTCCCCGCACCACTGCTACTCGCAGCGGCGGTTGAAGGCAAAAAGTCCCATGCATCACCATCGCCTTGTATCGTAAGGTTCAATTTGTGAGCGACTGGCTTCAGCGTTTCGTAGATATGACGGCGAACCTCGGCAGTCGAAGATGTCACGTCAATCCGATGATTGATCACCGTCGTAACCTGTTCCGGCAGCGCATTGATCTTGACACCGCCAGAAATGAGGTCGACAGCCTGTGTAGTCTGGAAGTTGAAGCGCTGCCATCGGTCCATGAGCGACAGCAACTTAGCTGCCTGCTTGTCCAGCTTGTTCTCCAGCCACGCTCGACCCCAACGCGCCGACTCGTGCTTGCGCTGCATCCGCTCGAGCTCCTTGAGTGCTTTGGTGAGCTTTCGATCCGCACCGGGTGCGTCCCGTGTGCATTGCAAGTACTGCAGAGCTGGAGTGACCTGATCCTTATCTCGGCCGGTGAGGTGGATCGCAGCGTCGTAAGGGTTTGCCTCGATAGCGGTAATGAGCTGTGAGAGCAGGCCGATCGAAGTGTGGTCGCGCGGAGCGGAAGAATGGCCGCCTGGAGTGTACACCGTCACCCTAGCATCCAGGTAGCCCTTCTCGGCAACGCAAGGCGCAGCGACGGGGATTCCGAGATCCAAACCGATCTCACCGCCTTCGTCGACGATCATCGCAACGCCATCATCGCCATATCGCTCGTGGAGAAAGTTGGCTAGCTCGACACCACCTTGCGTTCCTGCACTTTCTTCATCGAAGCCGAACGAGCATACAATGGTCCTTTTAGGCTGGTAGCCTGCTTTCAGCATGGTCTCGATCGTTGCGAGGATTGAGACGATAGTAGCCTTGCAATCGCCGGCACCGCGACCCCAAACAAGTCCGAGATCGTTGTCGATGAAGCCAGAGAAAGGCGGATGCGTCCAGGAGGGGATCGTCTCGGGCTCGACAGGTACGACATCCTGATGAGCCATGAGCACGAGCGGCGGCAGCCTTTCATCCGAGCCTGGGAAGGTGTAAACGAGACCCCACTCGTTAACCTTTTCAAGCTCCACCGGCGAGTCCGGAGCATAGATCGCTGGAAAGGCGGAGCTGAGGTAGTCGTGGAACGGTGCAAATACGGTCTTCCACCTAGATGGATCCTGTTTCACGGTCGGCCAGTCGTCTCCGACAGTGGTGTCGACCTGGATAGCGCCGGAGAGAAGTTTGGCCAATTCATCGCTGGACGGCAGCTCCACCTTGTTGGTCGTGTTGACGTGACCTGACGTCAGCACAAGGCCAGGAAGCTGGAATGGGGGAACCTGAGGACACACCTCATGGGTACGTTGAGGAGAATGCCCATGATGACGAGATGGCGATGGAAGATTGAGCAGGTGTGTGTCTGTGTAGTACAGCGTGGCACAGATAAGGGCGAGAGCGCAGATTCGAACGAGTCTAGGTAGAAGCGGCCGATTGCGGGCAGGGTTGGACGGGTGGCTGGTGGGAAGACCAACCTTGCTGTCCTCTGGTCGACCCATGATCGCGAAACGGATGCCGACGATGACTTGGCACGAAAAGGCTGTGAGAAGATGATGAAGGTGAAGAGGACAGTCAGGGGTTGTCAGACTGCGATCAAAGCGTCTCATGCACGGCCCTCAGCATGACTCGTCAGGGTCCTGCATCGGATTTCCAAATTCGGTCTGGTGGAGGCATGCGAGGCGAGGCAGTATCAGACCCTGGATCGACGCTGTCAGGCCTTGTCTTTGCTTCACATCTTCTCCGGTCAAATGGTCGACTTCATCCAGGCCTCTCCCAAACTCAGACTCCGATCGCTGGCACCCGCAGAGCTGCGACAAGATCGGATGATTTCTTTGCGATGACTGACTGCAGCGATGCAAGCGACCGGATTCCGGCGCTGCCTGCTGAGCTCCTTGCGAGGGTCATAGCGAGCCTCGTACCGGCTGTAGATCGGAACGCGTCTACGTTGCCGCATCCGCATGGACCACATCTCGATTACACGCCGGCACTTCCGCGCTCGCCGAACGGCGACCTCCTCTCAGTTGCACTGTCTAGCCAGCTACTTCATGACCTGGCCAGTCACGCCCTATACCGGACCCCGCTTCTTCGCACGCTCAAGTCGCTCAATCTTTTGGCAGCAACTATTGCCGCCGAGGTCAAGAAGCAGAACGGCGCGTCTTCCACCAATCACAGCGGCGAAAGCAGCCGTGCAACCCATATCCGCTCGATACATTTGCCGCCAGGTGACGGTCTTCTGCAGCCTGGCGACACCCTAGCTGATCAAACGTGCTACGTGGAAAGCCTTCGCATCCTTTTCGACAATGCGAGCCGACTAGATTTTGTTTCACTCGATCACCGTCAAGCCGGAGCAGCACTGCTCGAATTCCTTCGACCCTCGACGGTATGTCGACCACGCCGGATCACCCTATCCAACCTGTCGTTCTCTGCGCCGCCGTTCTCAACAACGAAATCGCTAGCCCCTTTGTCGAAGCTCACCCACTTGCATCTGATCAAGATCGTGCCTCCGCCAGCATTGATATCCTTCCTCGTTGGTGAACAGATCAACGCCGACGAACAGGGCAATGTACCCCGAAGCATCAAAGCAGGTCTTTCGCCGCGAAAGACACTCGAATGTTTGCGGCTGTCGCTGCTGCCGCCGGATGCGTTGGTCGACTTTGAAGCCTACATCGCATGGAGAAAGGCGTGGAAGGTGTACGAGAAGCTTTCAGCCCAAGAACAGGCACGTGAGCCTGCACCGCGCGCACCTCGCGGACCCGCGAGGAGGTTCGCCGTACAGGAAGCGTTGTACGACCTTGCAGTCCATTCGTCATGTCTGCCGAGGTTGAGGCTGCTTTTGCTGGAGCTGAGTCCGTTGGGTCCTCTGCCATCGCCAATGGAGGAAGAGAGGGAGATGATCGCATCGCGGAGTGGGAGTACAGCGTCCTCGTTGCGGCAGTCACAATCTATGGATGCAAGAGCGACGCGCTCTGATGCAAGTCATTTTCACGACGCAGTTGGCAGCTCTCGACGAGCAGCAGCACGGAACGCATTCCCGAGCGTACCAGCCAATGGACACTCTGATGGCGGCTTGGTACAATATCCAGAACAGGCGGGCAGCGCCAGCAATGGGCGCGGTCCACACATTGACCAAATTGGACACGCAGAATCATTTGGAGCGACGCCCGAAGAGCTGCGGATAGGTGACCGTGACGACTACTGGCGTTCCATCGAAAGTGGCCAAGCAGCGCTGGTCGATCTTTGGTCTGCGTCGCGACGATCCACTGACAGCGAAACACAGATCGAATCGTCTCCGGAGATCCGTGTGGTTGCGGCTAGGCCGAATGGCCACGACCGACGCGAGGGCTTCCAAGACTTTTTCTGTCAAGCGCAACATGATGCTGCCACCGTCACAGCTCCTGTCTCCGCCCATCAACGGTATCACACCTCTGCTTCGGAGGCTCCGACTGAAAGAGGGAGCAGAGACCGAGAAGTGGCTAGCGAGGTCGGATGCTGGGCAGATCCCGACATTTTCTCCCTCGTCAGCACTGTGCCGTATCTCTCCTTCAAGTCGGTCGGCGAACCCGACCAAGGCTGGTACTGGACAGGCGAGCTGCCTCGCGAGACCCAACAGCCGTCACGGCTTGTCATTCCGTCACTCGTCAAGCGATCATGATTCAGGCACCCGAGCTGCGATTGCCTTGTGGTTCTCGAGCTACGCCACAATGTGTCAGAAAGCTCATCAAGCTGTCGTGATGAGATTCCTTCACGTGTCCGTGCGCTGTGCGTTGCAAGGCGCAAAGTCCTTGGCAATTCGCTTCGACACCACGGGCGACGATAGAGCTTTTCGTAGCGCCAGCAAGCCACAGTGATGCAAAGAGTGACAGCTGCAGAGCCAGCTCAGCCTTGTATGCATCTGTTTTCGCGGAAATCCCGCTTCATGCGACGTTTCTGGCGATGCAAATCGACGCGACGATGAACGCCAATCTGCACCTTGGCGAGCAGGGTCTTTTCGTTGCTTTTCGCGCACAGCAGGAGACAGATACAGGTAATATCGCGCCAAAATGAAGGATCGGGGAGCGTTGGCAAGCATGCCCTCTGAGATCACGCCGAGTTTAGCCAGGCCATCAAGAATGACGAAACTTACTTTCGAGTGCAGCACGAGCAGGACGTCCTTGTCATGCACGGACCCGCCGCTGCTTGATGCGAAAGCTCAGCCTCACCTCCCATTGCTATATGGGCGGACCTCCGGAACCCAGCCTGGCATTTAAATCTTCATCTTCAGACACCATCTCACGTCATCGACATCGACCCAGCAGCCAGACTCAACGGCCAGCTTCTTGTTCCTTCATCATCGTTTGTCTCCTATCTGGAACCGAGGCCCAACACCACCTTCGACTTTAATAGTTGACCAACCATCGTCATGCAAAACGCACAACGCGCCAGGAACCCTCCCGTCGCTATCGACGTGCCTTCAAACAGCTCTTCGTCCGAACAAAATCCTGTCGGTGCTGGTCCTCAACATCTTCTTTTTCCGACAGAGATATGGGAGCGCATCGTGCTATTCCTGCTTCCTGAAATCCGACCCGAAGAGCATATTCATCCGCAACCCAACGGCAAGAACCTTTGGGACCGGACTTTATTCTGGCCCACACACCAAAGTGACCTGAAAGCACTGGCATTGACGTGCAAGCAACTCAAAGCTCTGGCGCTGCCAGCACTACTGTATGCCCCTTTTCTTCAAGACGAAAGGGTGAACGACTTCGTCAGATTCATCTGTCAAAACGAACGCAGACGACTCGTACCGGCCTCGAGCGAAGCTGCGAGCACGATCAAAGCTCTCCATGTGCAAAGTGAGATGTTCGACATGCACATTCATTCGTACGCAGGCTATGACAAGAGCTTCCAGCAGTCCTTCTGTACTTGCGACTTGCATGTTTTGTTTTCACTGGCCGAAAACGTTCGCTACGTATCACTTGAATGTCTCGATGGTCGAGAATGCGAGGTTTGCTTTCAACTGCACCCTTCCGAAGGCGCCACAAATCATATCTTTGCACACTTCCTCTCGAGCACGACAGTATGTCGTCCGACTGCTCTCAGATGGATCTACAATTCGAGCCAGAAGAAACAACTGTCCCTTCAAGATGCAACTTCATACGAGCCCCTGTCCCAGCTCACAAGCCTCGAGCTCCTCAACATTTCGCCACCAGAAGAATTCGTTGCGTTCTTGACACGCGATCTGGCCTCAGCCGAACGATTTCCGGAGGTACAAGAAGCCATTTCTGCAGGATTCTCGCCAAACAAGAAGCTCCAGCGTCTTCGACTGACGACCACGTGCATGGGCTTCCTGTCCTATTTTGAGCAATATATGGAAGAACTTGCCGCCACCGCCGCAGGCGAGTACTTTGACCATATGGACAGCTTGCCGGACTACGACGAGGAATATGAGACCCTCACACGGCTGCACGAACTGGCCTCCAAATCCTGGATGCTACCGAATCTCAGGCTTCTCGTTCTAGAAATACCCAGTCGAGGCAGGCTATATTCAGAGGATGCTTTGAAGGGTCTAGTGGATCGGGACGTGCTGCAAGATCTGTCTAGCAGCTTTCAGAGGGACAAGCCAAAGTATCCTGATCACGCTGCCTCCAAATTATCCTCCCTTTTCGACGCGAGTAAGCGGTCGGGCAACCTGATCGATGATGCCAGTCCCTTCCACGACATTGCCGTCAACTTGGATAAAGTGGATCGCGAATGGCGAAAAAGACTTGCCGAGCACGATTCATTCTGGCTCGGCGAACAAATCGGCAAGCACGCGTTGACCGCTCTTTGGAACAGCTCTCGGTTCGAAAGGGGCCTGAAGGAGACGGAGATCCGCATCGTGGCCGAAAGAGAATCGCTTACGTTCAGAGACCGCCTTACTCATCTGGACGAAGGTTTTTTCTGTCAAGCAGAGAGCGTGGCTCAAGTCGGGACGAGGTCCAAGAAAGGCGCACTGCAGTGGTCCAGCTCTGATGGGGTCATCATGGAGGACGACGGAGTTTGGGCCGATCCAGATATATTTTCTCTTGTGGATACCATGCCCTGGCTTTCCTACCATCAGCACAATGAATATGGATGTTGCTCTTGGAGTGGCGAGCTTCCACGGGACAACAATCCGACCTCGAGCAGCGACGGCAACACCCCTCGTGTCGTCCTGCCTGCTCTAATCAAGATGGATGACAAGCAGCTGGACGAGCTTGGAAGACTCCGGCGTAACCCAAGTCGACGTGCTCGGAAAAGCACGGACGAACAGGCGACCGAGTCAAACCGGAAAGGATAAGGTGCGGTGACGGGACATAAGCAGCCACGTCTTGCGGTTGCCGTTCACATGAATATTGAAATGTGATATCGTTTCACACCAAATAAATGTGTCGTGGCGTGATAAAAGCTCTTCTTCCGAGCCATCGCTCATCGTGCAGCCTTTGGACTCGATGCCGAGAAGAACAAAACAGCCTTGAAATGGCTGTGGCTGGCGAGAGCTTCTCGTTCCTGTTTTGTAACGTCAAGTAGCCTTTAAGCAGGCTTTCATTCGTCCCATCATGAACAAATTTCAAGCTTCGGCGTCGGGAAGAAGGATGTCGCTCTGACAGGGCTTTCCTGCTTCGCGCAAAACGTCATCGCAGTATCGCTGGCGATCCGGTCACATCTTCGGGATGCTACCCATCAGTCATCCTGTGGGAAGTCTGTCGCCCTTCTCTGATGACATGCGATGTGACGTTTGAAAGACTGCGAGTGGATGACGCGATATGGTCGTTAGCCAGAGGCTTCTTTCTAAGATCACAATTCTTGTCTGAAGGGCGCCTCCTCCTTTTCACACAGCATTTGCGACTGAGCCCTTTTCCTAGCCGTCGCGTACGCTCAGTCTGATCCTCAACAGCGATATTCAAGAGGCATCTTGCCACATCCTCGACCTTGACTTCCATCATCTAGCTCTGCTCAGATCAACCTCGTAACAATCTGTGCTCAGCAGGTAACTTTCCCCCTTTCAGCGCAGCACGGCGATAGTCACGCTGCATCTTGCCCTTGACAAATCCCGTCATGATGGATCGCAAAAGCGACGAAGCCGAACCTGGCAATAATGTCGTTGCGTCGTCTGTCTGCCATCCGACATCACTCGCAGACAGATCTGACTCTCTGGCGCCTGCCTGGTTGAGCCTACCAGCCGAAATCTGGCAGCGCATCGTGGAGTACCTCCTCCCTTCGATTCGACCTGAAGACCACATTTTTCCTCACCCCCATTGCAAGTCGTTGCACGATCACGTTCCTTATCGGAGTCGTTACAAAGAGGACTTGTTTGCTTTGGCTGCGGCTTGCAGACGACTGGAGAGACTCGCTCTGCCAGCGCTTTTCCGAGCAATCGATCTACCTGCCACTGGGCAGCGTAACAAATTTGTCGACCTTGTTTGTCGGAATGACGAAGGCCAAATGGTACCGAAGGAGTCCCAAAGGGCTGCATGGATTCGCTCGCTTCGAGTCGAAAGTAAAGTCGTTTCGGATGACGACCATCACCTCGGATGGTATTTTTGCGCTTGTGACACACATGTTCTTTCGCATGTGGCTACCGGGCTGCGCTTTCTGTCGCTCGACTGTACCGACGAGCGTGCTCGTGACTACGGTTATTCGGATGGAGACGACAATTTCACCGACCTCGGGCCTGTTTGCCACCCTTTGCCACACTTCCTAGCAACCAGCACGACATGTCGGCCGTGTAGCTTGAGACTAAGCGTGCGGGATTTCGGAGGGTCTGAACCGGCATCGATAACTCTTCGCGGTGTCAACTCCTTTGCGCCTCTTTCTCAGACAACACATCTCGAAATAGCACACTTTCTACCGCAGGACGATCTGCTTGCCATTCTGGTCGGAGACCCTCAATTTGCGCGTCAGTCGAAGAAGGTCCGGGAAGGCATCTCTGCCGGCCAATCACCCCGATTGAAGCTCGAATGCCTTCGATTGTCTTGTGGAGACAACGATGTACTACGCGGCTTCGATGAGTACGTTGCCTATCGCTTCGCTCTTCAAGAATACGTACGGCTCCCACGATCGCAGCAAGACGCGGTACCCACTCCTGTGGAGCCAGACAACGCATGGCTCGAGCCTCAAAAGGCCCTCTACGACTTGGCCGCTTCGGCGGGAAGATTACCACTTCTGAGGCTCTTAATTCTCGAAGTGTGCAATAATCCCAATTATCTGTCAGCAGACTCAATCGACAACCTTGCGCGTGGCAACTCAATCGAGGATATGACCGGAAAGCTTCCCTCCCAAGCGACTGGCACAAAAGGCTACGCTTCCTCTTCAGTGTCATCCTCTTTCAGCCAGGCTACTCGTGGTGGCCAAATGGAGAGCCTCGCGACTGGCCTTCAAGATGGTGAACCCATAGATAGCAAATGGCAACATCAGATTTCTTGGTCGGATTCTTACTGGAGACGGGTTCATGAAGGCAAGTTGGCTCTCAGACGTCTTTGGGATGGTAGTCGTCCTCAAACAGTTGAAGGGGCGGTCCCGGTGAGCACAGAAATCCGAATCGTAGCTTCGCGAGATTCCCGATATTATAGCAACAAGGGTGCAGAGGATTGTACTTGCGGCCATCCGGAAAGTCGTGCGTGGTTTGAAGATTTCTACACTTCGCAGGGAGGTCAAACGCGCGGCACTTCGACACATAACGCTGGAATCTGGGCTGATCCGGACATATTTTCTTTGGTCGAGTCGAGACCCTGGCTTCCATATCGCCAGCTGGGAAAGTTTGACTGCTTCTATTGGACCGGTGAACTCCCCAGGGACAGCAGACCGAGTGCCGCTGTTTCGAAAGCAGGCGATTTGACGGAGCGCACCATTGTACCTCCCTTGGTCAGATTGGATCAAGACACGCTCAACAAGCTACGGGAAGAAGAAGATGGACAAAGATTGGAGCGACGAGCTGTTCCGCGGACCTCAGCTCGGGCAGCATCCAGCGAAAAGCGACAACGAATTGAATGAAGCACACCGCTGCACGCGGGTTTTTGTGACTTTCGAGCTCGCGAAGATAATTCACAACGAGAGACAGCTTCTTCCGTACGTTGTGCCGTCGAACAAAGCCACGCAACAATCAATCGAAGTTGACTGGTTTCGTCCGCAAGTCGATCCAAGATCGCGAGTGAAGGTCAGGCCGGAGAATTGCATGGTGAACGTCGAGCACGTCGATGAAGGAAATTCACGGAGCACAAAATTAAGCGGTGCTCGCCCTGCGCCCACACGTGTCCCGAATCTAATCAATCAGACAGGACGAAATTTAGGCGTGCGTCCGTCGTGTGGGTTGAACATGCGAGCTCTCCGAAAGAGTTGGCGAGGGCTTCGTGCGACACAAAATTGTAGAGCATGGTCGTCTCCTAGCCTGCTGGTCACTCTCGCAGAGACGGCGGCATTCGAGCAGACAGGATTTCCGAGTGTCTCGACCTTTCGAAGCGGGATGACGACGACGCGAATTGACACGTTTCCGGAGATTTTTCGCGTTGGCAGACTGGGAGTTACAGTCGCCGCCATCGTTCCTCGGACCATCTCATTTCGTTCGAACGAAGAGCGATATGTGCGAGTCCAACGGATTTTCTAAGATCACAGATTGTAATGCCACGAGTTCAAGCAGGGAAAAATTGCTGCAGCTGAGAGCCCTTTGTTGCATGTGCGTGCAATCTGTAACGGGCTGAGCTCGGGCCCTATGAGACGCTTCCCAGGCGCTCGGGCAGGCCAAAGCCCCAAATGTATAAATATGTTTCCCCTCCCGGCTCACCTCTCCTCCCCTCCCACCTGGTAAGTCTTTGCGGTCGGGTTCGCAGATCCTCGACTCTTGGACGTCTCGCCGCTTAAAATTTTCCATCTGACAAAATGCAAGAATCGGAGCCAGACAAACCCAGCACTCGCCATGAAGACAAGCCTCCCACGGACAACATCCTTGTAGATGTAGGCAAGGAATCGATCCATGCTTCTTTAGATTGGCTTCGTCTTCCAACGGAGATATGGGAGCACATTATAAGCTACCTCCGCCCATCTGTGCTCCCTCAAGCTCGTGAGAGCCCCCTTCATGAATATTCGCTGCCCGACGTGACGACGCACAACTCAGACATTCTTGCACTGGGTTTGACCTGCAAAAGACTCAAGCTCTCGGCCCTGCCAGCACTCAACCGGTGGCTTTTTCTTCAGGGCGAGTTCGACGATGACTACCCGTATGGTGCATTTCTCCCGGCATTCTTCTTCAGCCGAGACGAATCGTCTCAACTCAGACAACGCGAACTAGCGGGCTGGATTCGAGCTCTTCATATCGATGAAACCTTCCGACACTACTTTGATGACCCGAAGGTCGAATGCAGATGTGATGTTCATAATTTGGCCAGTCTCGCTCATCGTGTGCGCTACCTCTCAATCGTGGCGACTGATGCCGAAGAAGAATTTGGGTATGGCTACGGGGATTCATATGGTCGCACTTGGATAAGCCCCACGAACCATCCGTTTGTCCATTTTCTCTCAAGGACGACCAGATGCCGCCCCCTCGGGCTCAAATGGGCCTATCGAGGAAACCTAGCGCCCGGGCCCCTGTCGCTGAGGGAAGTGACTTCCTACGCACCTCTTTCCCGACTCACGCACCTTGAACTTGACAACGTTCCAATGCCTCTGGAATTCTATGGTTTCTTGACAGGTGATCTCAAGGCCACTCGACGTGATCGTACGATGCAAGACGCTATCAAAGCAGGACGATCACCATGCTCAACACTCGAGCACCTAGAGTTTTCTGACAGCAGTACAAGCGTGCTGGCTCGTCTAAAAGACTACCTGACCGACCGCAAGGCGTACTGGACACGAAAGTCAAATAAGTCGGACGGAGATCCATGGCAGGTCATTCAAGATATCTTCCTCGCGGCGATTGGCCTTCTAGCCGCAAATTCGTGTAGTTTGCCGAAGCTGAAGCTCTTGGTCTTTGGAGTCCAACAGTACGAAATGCATCAGCCGTACGACCTAATCCAGGAGCTAATCCGAAGAAACGTGCTTGCTCCTCACTCGAGGAAAGAGACATCCGTTGCCACTGAGGCGCTTTCGACTTTATTCAGGACAGCCAGCGGCAATGATGATCCTAACAAGTTGCTCTGGGCAGATAGCATGGACATGGGTCTGCAAGAAGCAGGCGACGAATACGATGGCTGGAGATCCTATCTCGAAGAACACGATTATTTCTGGCGGGGACTTCAGGCAGGGAAGCAAAAGCTGCTGGACGTATGGAATGCTTCCCGCGAAAAAAATGGCCTCGAGCCGACGGAGGTCCGCATAGTTGCAAAGGAAACCCGTGACACTCGATCCGAGTCTGTCTACGAAGACTTTATCCGTCATGCAGAGCGCCACGATGTACAGCATACGGGCTTCACTAAAGGTCCCACCAGCACAGGAGATGAAGGGAAGAAGGCGATGTATCGACACGATCCTTGGGACGAACAGGACGTTTTTTCACTTGTCGAAACCATGCCTTGGCTTGGATACTACCGGTTCGACGAGTACGGGTGCTGCTCCTGGTCTGGACGCCTTCCGCGGGACAACAACCCGAACTCGTTTCCCTCCAGCTCGGGCGTGAAGACGTCACGCATCATTCTCCCACCAATCATCAAGCTCGACACGGGGAAGTCGAAGGACACAGAAATCCAAGAAAGCCAGGCCGAGTCATCTCGACGTGCTCGAGACAGTCAAGAGACTGGAGAAAGGGACGTGAAAAGACACCGTGCCAATTCCAGCAGCACGCAGCAAGCAGGTCCTTCTCACAATTGAATCGATGTCGAATTGCAAGTTTCTAGTTTCACAGTTGCGTGTACTTGGTTGGTGCGGATGTGTGTTGTGATGTTGACATCTCTGAAGGCGTTTCAAGTGTGATTTGTTCAAAATGGCGCCCATGAAGATCGAATTGTGAGAAGACAGCTGGAGTCCTCAGCCAAGCCTTGAAGTCAGTCTTCGCCGCATCGTCCTGCGCGACCTCAACACCAGCCGTATCTTGCACCGCGATTCTCTCTTTCCCCTGGTCTGCTTCAAACACCGCCTTGACCGCCGTGCCTTCCCTTGCACTCGCTAAGAACCTCTCCACATGCTTTTCTGCATCTTCCGTCCCACCTAGCAACGCCGCTTTCCTCCTCCTGTACACCTTCGTCCCGTCGCCGAACGCCCCTTCCTTCGCATCTCCATACAAGATGTCTCCGTTTGAAACCGCTTCGACTCCACAAATGGCGCCATACCCAGCCACAAACGACCTGAACCAATTCATTCGACACAACACCGACCTAGCGGCAGGTTTCAACGCCTCCCCTCGCCCAACACGCTTTGTAGACGCACCCATCTTCGTCCCACTTGCAAGGTTCTCCACCGTCCCTTTTGCCGTTCCCAGCGTCGGATCTCGTACGAACAATACAGAGTTTGGACAGCTGACAGGTTCGAATTCCTTGAACATCGATATGTGTGGTGAATCTGTGTGGGTGGTGAGGAAGGTAGACCAGGCGTGTTCGAGTTTGGATTCTTTGCTGTCCGGGAAGGGCGTAGTTGACCACCCTACGATGATCGGGTCGGGATCGCAAGGTGGACGTGCTCGTTGGAGCGCACGAAGGCAGTCTGCTGCAAGCAGGCGTTTCAGCTCTTCCCTTTGAGTTTCGATCGCCGGGTCTGAAGGGGAATTCGAGAAAGGAGGCAAAATGTGTTTGGTAGGATGATCGCAGATCGTCACGGAAAGAATGCGGATCGGCTCGAGTACAGCCGAAAGCAGGCTTCCTTGTAGACCAATGTGCGGGTGGTTCCAGAGGGCGAGTTTGTCGGAACAGGACATGCAAATGGAGGCGGGGGCGTCGGGACGACCCGGTTTGGTGCGGAGGGTTGTGCTGGAAGGCTGGTTGGATGAGGATGCTCTGCCGCGACGAACGACGCTTTCTTCGTCTTTGAGGATGTTCAACGATGTATGTTGGGGAGGGGGTGGTGTGTGAGTGTGTAGCTGGAGTAGTTGGGCTGGAGTGAGGGTGTTGGGTTTGCCAGCGACGTGATCCTGTGCTGCACGTTGATACTCCAACAGCCTGCCACTGGCATCTCCACAGGGCAATGTGGATATGTACAGGTGCATCCTCACATACTGCTTCAGCTTCCACCTCCTCGACTCCTCCTGAGCACCCACTTCGAACAGTCTCAACCCGATCTCGTCACACTGCACCTCGTGCTGCAATCTCTGCAACAACCACAGTCTCGCCCCCCTCCTCGCGAGTACCTCGGCGTGCTGATCATGCAACACATCCCCATTCACGGAGAGCGATGAATACGGCAGGCATTTGAGTCCCGTCCCGAGAGAGATTAGCGAGTATTCGTCGTGAGATTCGCCAGTGGGAGAGGGGTAAGAGAGGACGAAAGCAGCGAGGACGGTGTGTTCGATTCGACCGTTCGATTTGACGCCGGGTTTTCCGCCTCGTGGTGGCAGTGTGGTGGCATAGGTAGTGTGTGCGAGATCTGCTATGCGCTCGTGGTCGACGACGAAGGGTGCTGGAGGAGGCGAGGGCATCTCGTCGTCGTCGTTGTCGGACGCTGTGAAGAAGGATGCAAGGACAAAGCGAAAGGGAATCAAGGGTCCAATTCTTCTCCAAATTTGAAAGAGATGTTAGGTTGTGGAACGAGATTCTGCGCCATGACGCGGAAATGCATGTTTGACAGCTGAGCGGGAGAGCGAGATTGGGATGCCTTGTCGATCCTGCTTGGCAGGCACCGTGACAGGCTGCTGTTATGCAAGATCAAAGAATGCCAAGACAAAAAGCCACACTGAGCCCCTTGGATCAGGCTCGACATCAAAGTTCGTGCCATCCATTGAACGTAGAGTATCGTCATCCTTCCATCCACCTGCCTTTAGAGTTCTTTTCATACACTCCCCTCCTGTGCTCCTCCTACAAGAACCCCAGCATATCTCCATAGATACACGTCCACAATGTCGACCACAGAGCACCATCATCATCCAGCACATCTACCACCACACGAACGACACCACCGAACCGTATCTGAAACGCTCGAGGGTAGAGATAGCGTCGATGGCGCCGACTCTGTCTCCTCCTCACGCTCCTCTTCTTCATCTGAAGAGCAGCCAACTGCGCAGACTACGACAGAAGACACTTCGCACGCTGCACACGACGGATCGACCAAACCGACCTCTACCAGATCACCATACAGGATCACTGTGAACTGTCGATCGTCCGATCCCATCGCCGACTCTCACACAGTCGATCCGGAAGACCTGCCTTCTCATTGGGTCCCGACCGCGCTTTCGCAGGTGACACGCGCAACGTCCACCGCTTTCGGCCAACTCACGTCTCCGCGTCAAAGCACTTCTTCCCGCCCCAACAACAACGAGCAGCAGCAGAAACAAGAAGAGGAAAGGCAGAGTCAAGAAAAGGAGAGTCACATCCTGGATCGGCTGACTTTCCAAAATCCATGGTCGGAGAGTTTCCGCAAACCTGGAATCAAGGGCTTACTGGGTGGAGGCCTGAAATGGGGTTTGCCGGATAGCTATATCGAGGGGTCGGGGAGGGGGAGCAAGAGAGCCAGTGGATTCAAGTCAGATTCGAAGATTCACAGAGAGCGCGATGAGGCGCAATGGGAAGATGCAGAGTTGGGTAATGATTGGGATCAGGTTGAGGTTGTGCAGCCAGACTGGGGCTGGTCGAAAGGAAAGTCGGAAAAGGAGGTGGACGGCCCGAGAAAGGAAGATAGCGAGAATCGTGCAAAGCAAGATTCCGGCGAGAAGGAAGCCGACGCAGGTTACGATTCGCAAACACAGCCGACCAGAGATTGGCAAGACCCCAAGAATCCCGACAAACCAGCGGCCAGAGTCACTTGGCTAGGTCACGCCACAACCCTCCTCCAACTACCACCGCTATCCTCCCGCCCAAGCGACGATTCCACCCGACCTCGATCCATCAACATCCTCTTCGATCCGATCTTCTCCGAACGCTGCTCACCATCCCAATCAGCCGGTCCGCAGCGTTTCACCCCAGCACCGTGCAACGTCGACGACCTGCCACCCATCGACTTTGTCGTCATCTCCCACTCGCACTACGACCATCTCGACTATCACACCTTCAGACAGCTGCGACACGTGCGTGGCGATCAGATTCATGCGTTTGTACCGCTGGGAGTGAAGGACAAGTTGACGGGTGGTGGGGGGTTTGGATGGAAGTCGGAGCAGGTTAGCGAGCTGGATTGGTGGGATCATGCACAGGTGTCTGCAGGAGAAGGAGACGCAGGAGAGGTGAAGATCTGGTGTACGCCTGCTCAGCATGGGAGTGGAAGGGGAGCAGGTGATAAAGATGCTAGTCTATGGGCTAGTTGGGTGGTCGAGTGGAAGCACGATGAGCAACGGTTCTGTTCGTTCTTCGCCGGAGATACGGGTCTGAAGTATCACCACGACAACCCTCACAAGCGCAGCAAGTACCCGGCATGTCCCGCTTTCGCCGAGATCGCAAAACGCTTCCAACCGTTCGACCTGCTCCTGCTCCCTATCTCGGTCGGCTCGAGCTTGAGCTACTTCAGATCATGGGATCCCTTCCCGCGAGCCTTCTCCCCGTTCCCCAGGGTCAGCAGCACACTCACTTCGAGCATCCACATGGATCCCTACGACGCCGTCGAGTGTCACGGTATCTTCCACAAGGAGAAAGACGATCGGGAAAAGGAAGCAGGAAGGATGGTCAGTCTGGCGGTGCATTACGGCACGTTTGTGAGGAACGACGAGCAGACAAAGGGCGACGTTAGGCAGTTGAGAAAGGCGTGCAAGATGCAACGGTTGAAGTTTCGTAGGGTCAGGGATGGGATGGGGTTGTTGGAGAAGGATGCGGCGGAGGAGGATGTGTTTCTGGTTGCGGATCAGGGGAGGACGCTTTGGCTGCCGATTCAGGCGGCTTCTTAGATCGGCAACATGCCGAAAATGCACATGCCTTCGTGCAATGGTGTAGAGACACAACTTGATTGAAGACAAAGGCCGATGAGAGATACTTGTGGTGTTCGTTTTATTTTATTTTTGGCTCAGATGTTCTTGTTCTTGTGAGCGTCCTCTCCAATCCTGCGGATCTGGAACAACTTTCCCAAGAGATAGTCCTTGAGCCTATAGGGCAGGTACCACGCGAACCACACGGTCGAGCTCTTCTTGCCCGTGAACAGGTACGCACCCGGACGAGTTGCGGTCACCCATCGTCTGACGTTCTTTGCAAAGACTTCGCTCGGAGTAGGTTCGCCTTGCTGGCTGTACTCTGCACGGAACTTGACGAGATCTTCGACGTGCTTGTACAGCGAATCCGCGGGGAGGTAGCCTAGATCTCCGTCCGAAGCAGGTTCCGAGCTGGAGCGGTTTTTGAGGGTGTTAACTGCGATGTTGGATTTAATGGCACCTGGAACGACGACGACGACGTTGATGTTGAAGGGGGATAGTTCGAGACGCAGCGTGTCGGAGAGGGCGTGGACGGCGGATTTGGAGGCGCTGTAAGGACCGCCGAAAGGCATACAGGCGATGGCAGCCACCGAACCGATGTTGATGATGGTGCCGGATCGCTGTCGGATCATGTAGGGTGCAGCAGCCTGGGTGACTGCGACGAGACCAAATAGGTTGGCTTCAAACGTTTTGCGAATGTCGTCGATGGGAGTCTCGATGAGGGGACCGACGGCGAGGTTGACGCCTGCGTTGTTGATGAGCACGTCGATGCGATCGTGTGTGGTCCGGGCGATGGACTGGAACGCCGCCTTGATGGATTCGGGCGAGGTGACGTCGAGCTGAACGCGTTCGATACCGGGGGGGAGGTCGCGGAGTGACTCAAAGTTGCGTGCGGTCGCAAAGACTCGGTAGTCTTTTTGAGCGTCGAATTCGATGGCCATCGATCGACCCAGCCCGGAAGAGCAGCCCGTGATGACGACGACTTTGCGTGGATCGTTTGCGGTGACGAGATTTGCCATGTTTTCGATTGTCCGTTTTGGTATTGCAGGAGGAAGGTTGTAAGAGGGGGGCGGATGTGGCAAGAGTCAGTTGAAAGGAGTTCGGTGGCCAAGGTGCTGAGAAGATTTACCAACCCGACGGTGCAGTTCGAGAGTCGGATCAAATGACGCTGCTCCACTTTATACTACTTTCATCCACTCTCGTCTTTTTCACACGGACGAGCTCAACCCACACAACGTGACCTCAACCACCCGTTGCGATATGAGTATGGTGGCGTCTTCCACAGCATCTTGATCGCACGGCTTTAAAGAAACGGATCAACGTCTCTGTAGAGGGGTATAGTAAACGTAGGTCAAGCGAGCTATATTGGATTAGGCATGATCGTTCGATGACGACTTGAATGCGACCAACGGTAACCCTTGGAAATGCGGTAACTTGAGTGTGCTTGCCAAGCACGACTTGGTGACCTCTTCATCTTCCCGCCCCACACTAATTTGGGTTCGGAAATATGCCGCGAATACGCAGCTGAAAAGTGGAAACCGCAGAATCAGGAAACGAGAAATGCCGTCACGAAATCGAGGTCGCAAAAAAAGTGGTTCACCACGCACGGTGCACGGTGTCCGCCCAGCCGCCTCCACACGACACTCGTTATGCAGTGATACGGTCCCACCGGGACCCTCATGTTCACCATCAGGAGCTCGCTCTACAATCCTTGGTCGTGACTGCAGCCACCATGTCGGACATAAAGGACTCCAAGTCATCGTCGAGCTCAACCAGCCCGTCCGCCTCACCTGTTCCCACTGAGAACCGCTTCTTCCCATCCCCACACGGTCCCACCCTATCCGGCGTAGCCTCTCTCCTCGCCTCGCCCAGCACCCGCAACGTTGTCGTGCTCGCCGGCGCCGGAATCTCGACCTCAGCCTCACCCCCCATCCCCGACTTCCGCTCCCCCACCACCGGCCTCTACTCAAACCTCGCCGCGTACAACCTTCCCTACGCCGAAGCCATCTTCGACATTGGCTACTTTCAAAAGCATCCACAACCCTTCTTCACCCTCGCCAAACACCTCTACCCGGGAAACTTCAAACCAGCACTCGCACACTACTTCCTCACGCTTCTGCAGCAGAAGGGGAAGCTCAAACGGGTGTTTACGCAGAACGTCGATACGCTCGAGAGGATTGCTGGTGTGGAGGCGGACAAGGTCGTCGAGGCACATGGGAGTTTCGCTACATCGACGTGTATAGTGTGCAAGCAGAGGGTGGAGGATGATTGGATTCGAGAAAAAGTCATGAGCGGTAGCATAGCTAGGTGTCCCCGCCCAAAGTGTCCCGGCAGAAAGAGAGGCAAGCAGGAAGGTGGGCTGGTCAAACCAGACATCGTCTTCTTTGGGGAATCCCTACCGGCAAGGTTCTTCCGCTGCATTCCCGATCTCAAATCCGCAGACTTGCTCATCGTCATGGGAACAAGTCTCCAAGTCCAACCCTTTGCCAGCCTCATCGATGCCGTCCCAGAGACCTGTCCGAGGGTGTTGATCAACTTGGAGCGCGTCGGAGAGCTGGCGAGTTCAGACGGATATGCAGGCGGAGGCATGGGTGCAGGCATGTACAACGAGACCGGGTTCGACTTCGATGGATTGACGTATGGTGGCAAGGGCAAGACGAGGGATGTGTTTTACCAAGGCAAGGCGGATGATGGTGTCGCCGAGCTGGTCAGGCTCGTGGGAGAAGAGTGGGAGGCAGAGTTGATGAAGCTCAAAGCAGATGGGTATAGGAAGCTGGACGGTGACAAGCAGGTCAGCACGGCGCCAGAGACAAAAGGTAACCGCGGTACCGACGCGCAGTCGAACAAGAAAGTCGTTCCAATTGCCAATCCTACCATCAAGGAGGATAGCAGCAAGTTGGACGATCTGGCACGCGATTTGGAGTCCAAAGCCAAGCTAGACGATCAGTCTGAAGACAGATCGGCGGAAAAGCAAGAGCCATTTACCAAGACTGGCTCATAACCGTAATGTTACACTATAGGCCGAAACAGAGCAAGCTTGGCGATGCAGAGTGGGGTATATTCGAAGATGTGCGACCGAGAAACTGCACCGAGAAACTAGAGTGGAGGGAGTTGCGCAACACTTTCAACCTGCAAAGCCTCCGTTGGCAAGGGAGCGGCTGCTGCTGCTGCTGCAAAGGATGGTGGTGGCATCTGCTGGTGTACTGCGTTGAGAGTGGCGGCGGGGCCTTGCCCTGGGTCTTGCAATGACGGTGGTGGTTGTTTTTGCGGATAAGGATAGTGTTGATGCTGGTGGTGAGGAGCATATACAGCCGAAGCGCCTCTTCCACCCCTCCCTCTCGCTGCTCCTCTCCCTCTCCCTCCGCCGCCCGCCCTCGGCGGCGGCCTGTCCGGCATCACGCCCGACGCTCTCGTCTGCCCTTGCAACTGATCCCACAGTATCGCCTTGACCTCATCCGCGCTCGGTTCCATCGACATCTTTGCGGCCGGGTAGGTCAACACGTAGTTGAAACCCTCTTCCACCGTCGCCTTTTGGTACGACCTCAAAAAGTGCGGCAAAATCCCCAGCGCTTCTTCGGGCGTCTTGATGGTTTCGTGTCCGACTCTGATCTGCAGACGTTCCTGAGCGACTACGGTGGAGATGGTCAGGGTCAGTGAGACGGTGACGATGTTTCTGGGCTGGATCGGCGGTGCGCCCGTTTCGATGGACGCAGAGGGAGTGGAGAGTTCACGTGCAAGCTCGAGCCACGTCCTTCGCTGCTTGGCATCGATGTTGGTCCTGTCGATGACAACGTGATGGCCGGCGAGCAGGGCTGTTCGGGCAGCGTAGAGCACCGCGTGTCGATCTCCTAGCTCGTCTTGGTTGCAACGACGCCAGTTTGGGTAGTGTTGGCAGAGTGCGCGTGCAAAGGTGGACTTGCCGCTGCCGATGAGACCGGAGAGGACGACGAGGTACTGCTCTTGGTTGCTGGTGCCGTTCGAGACAGTCGCAGGTGGAAGTGATTCGACTGGTCTAGAGGAGTGAGTGATGGTCGAGTCTAGCGTGGCCTGAGATGTGTCCGATGGCGCCTCGGAGGCAGCGAGGACGGGTGTTGGCTGCATATTGGGGGGTGCCGACTTGATGGTGTTGTGGGGATGCTCGGTGTGAGAGAGATGCAAAGCGAAGCCAAGCTGCAGATGCGCCAGTTAAGACTTTCTTCTGAAATCTTTTCCAGGGTCCACCGCGGAGCAGTCGATGCTTTCTGAGATGCTCGTCAGGGGTGTTAGACTGTCGTCGGCACGTGACGGACAAAAAGCAGAGCAAGCGGGCTGCAGCATTTCTTCTCGGACTTCGCTTTGCAATTTTCAACTCTTTCCAACACCATCTCCGCTGAAACGCTGCTGGTGCTCACACATCGTCGTACCTGGAGCTTCAAGTCACAGCAACACCACACAGTCCGACATACTCCTCACAAGAGCTGCTCTTGTCTGTCAGCGCCTCGTCATGTCCTTCGCCACAAATCTCGGATCGTCTTTGCGGACGGCAAGCAACGTTGCAAATGTCGCATCCTCTTCCTCCTCAGCCTCGTCGTCCACGATGGTCAGGGCCTTCTCCGTCTCTGCACGAGCATCCGCAAAGCCAAGGAAGCAGCGCAACATCAACGATCCCATGTCGCTCCGAAAGATGCCCAAGTTCAACTACGATGACGTACCGACTCTGGGACACCTGATCCTTCGTCGCAAGCGCGAGATGCTTCAAGTGATGCGCACGGTCGAGTTCGAGATCCCCAAACTCTCCTCCTTCCGTCAGACCTACACGCCACCTAAGGCATCGCAATGCCTTCAGTTCCGTTTCCAGCACTACCAGGGAGAGAACCACCCGGTATCGCGCAAAGTGGTGCTCAACGTCAACGTCGACGACCTCGTCAAGACCGGTGCCGTCAAAGACGCGAAATCCAAACACAAGCTTCTGCTGTTGGCCGGAAGCAGATTCCACCCACGATCGAACGATGCAGCAAAGCCGGATCAGGGAGAGATCAAGATCTCGTGCGAACTGTTTCCCAACGAAAGGCAGAACATGAAGTGGTGCTCGGAAACGTTGGATGCGCTGGTGAAGGAAGCGAATGTGAGGACCAAGGAGGTGGATGAATTGCCGTTGGATCTGAGGTCTCCGATGATCAGGCAGGATAAGAAGCGTCATTATTTGAGGGCCGATCGACCTTCGTTGAAGGACTTCCCCAAGGAGTGGTTGTGATTGTCAATCGCTGGGATCTCCATTCATTCAATGCAGAGAGTTTCTGACAGCATGCATGGATTGCGACGTGAGAAGCAATGAAGCAAGAGTATGTGACTGCGTTATCTTCTGTAACATGATCAAGCGTGTGACGACAGTGACGGGTGAGCAAGTGCGACCTGATGGATCGGCATGCGACAAAACGTTCGATCGCCGATATTCTTTTTTAGGGTAGTGGGTGTTAGACCCAAAAAGGATGGCATTTTGATTGAACTGAGAGAGAAAGGACGCATTCTGATTGGTTCCAGATATGATTTTGATCTGCCCACACTCAGTCCGGCGCAGCTGAGACTCTGCCGACCCACGCCCACGAGTCGCTCGCTTTCGATCGACTTGAGCACGAGCTTTGATCTCGACGACGCATCAAGCGGAGTCTTCTCTCATCAGGCCGGTTCAGAAGGAAAAACTGACGAGCAACGGAGGTTGGTGTTGACTATATATCTGGCTTTGCGTCCGAGGTTATGGTAGGTATCACCGTGACTGTTGCGTGTCGTTGGCGCTTTGATGGGTTGTAGGCGGAGAGTCAAATTATCGGCAGCAGCTTATCATTTTCCCCATCGACTCGAACCGCCGGAGAAAGAGATGTAAGCAGGGCAAATCACTTTGGTGCACCCTCTCGAGCGCTCGGTGAAATTACAAACCGTAGTCGTGTGTGTCCATCTGGGCACGCCAATTTCCCTTATCTCTTCGGTGAAACAAAGTCAAAAAAGGAGGGTCCTGGCTGCCCCACGCGGCTTGATTGAGAAAAATGTGGCTTTCTGTTTTCGGTAAAAAAAAAGGCTCACCTGCTTATCGTGCGGTGCTTGAAGGCGGTCCTCAGGAACAAGAATCATAGATTGGTTCTTGCCGGGGAAACAGCGGTACTGTAACAGGCTCTTGCAGGCTGCTCCGTGATAAGGCATGGTACCATTGGTCTCGCTTGATGTGTTGCCAAGATGCTTGTCCCAGTCTTGCACTTGCTTGGAGATGGTAGACAGTTACGCCAACATGTCGATGCATATGCACCACACCACCCATTCGTGCCAAGACATGCCATCGAGTGGGGGTTGCTGCCGAGTGGTTCCGAGCTGATGACAAGGCAGCGATCAAGTAAAAGAGAGAGGTGGCTTCTGCATTTTCACACGATTCGAAGCGTACTCGACCTGGGTTCATAGACGACGGCCACCACCTTTGCTTCGTGCCGTCGACGCTTTGATTTTGAAATGATTTCATCGCGCAACGTGCGTGCTTCTCGCAGCAGTTCCGTGCTAGCAACGCAAAGGGTCCAGACAAAGGATGCAAGCGAAGCTCGCCTCGAGGAACGGTTTTGCGCATCCAGGCTCACGCACAGAGAGGGGCAGAGAGACGAGCGTGCGCGGCGTTGGTGACCAAACACGGCCAACTCTGAAATCAGGAACGAAAATCCCAAATAATCTCGGAGCGCCAAAGATAAGGAAAACATTGCAGAAATCCCACGTCCGCTTGTGCGCGTTTCCTGTCCTGCTTTGCCGAGCTATCACGCTCCCTCCGAGAACCCTTTCGTTCGTCTGCCACCTCTATCTTCTGACGATCCCTTTCCCTTCCCTTTGCTCTCTCGGCTGCCTTTTGCGGCCCATTGAGCTCTGCTTATTTCGTCTCGTAAGCTGGCTACCCCGCCGAGAGAGAGCAACTGCTCAGCCATCTTGGCTGCCTCCTCGCGTAAGAACTCGGTCTGCTCTGCAGTTCCCACCCTTGTCTTGGCTTGAATGAAGCGGCTCCTTCTCACCAGCACGATTTGTTAAATGAGATGCTCTTGGCAAAGGACTCGAGTGGGGCTCAATCAAGCTTCGTCGTTGATGAGCGAAACGAGACAATGAAAGGCGTACCGGCTTCTCAGGGTGGGGCGATCAACGCAGCTCGACGGAACAGGCGGACTGAGGGAGCGTTTCAAATCTTCCGTGTTGCTCCTATCAACAAGCGTTGTCGACATTGAATGCAGGGCCTTTCGCCGTTCCGCGCAATGCAGGACAGCTTGCCCAGCATCTGTGTTCTGTCGGAGCGCAAATGCACCCTCTTCTTCCACAGTGCCTCCCATCATGTGTGATCTGATGCCGCTCGCCGTCGTCGGTTCCTGAACCGGGCTGCCTTTTGATCTCTGATCAAGGCCTTCGCTCTTGTTTGTCCCCACGCTCGTTTGCGCAACAGAGCAAGTCTCGTGGTTCAATGGACGTTCGCCCAGGCCCTGTCCGCCCCCATCTCATCGATTCCCGGTCCGATGCTCTCGTGGCGCATCCACCCACTCTTGCTGTAAGCCAACTATATAATCCTCGTCGTTCATTCCGGAACCCGTACCCTCCCTATTTCTCCTCCTCTTTGTGTCCTCTCTACCACATACCACCAAGGCGCTCCGCTCGGTGCCTCAGCCCGCTCCCATCCGAGCAAAAGCTTGTACAACAGCTTTCCTCTCCCTCCGTCCCCTCCTCCCTCTCCCACGGCACTGCCGGTCTAAAAACACAAAGATGGTTAACGCCACATACACGACCAGCGGCGACCTCATCGCCACCTACGATGTCGATGGCGTCCAAACCGAGACTATCTACAACCTCGGCAACATGGCGTGGATCATTGTCTCCACCGCATTGGTCTTCATCATGATTCCCGGTCTCGGTTTCTTCTACGCAGGTCTGCTTAGGAAGAAGTCGGCTCTGTCGATGATCTGGATGTCCATGACTGTGCTGTCCGTCGTCACTTTCGAGTGGTTCTTCTGGGGTTTCTCGCTGGCTTTCTCGACCGGTTCGAGCAACAAGTTCATTGGTGTAAGTTTCTCTCGGCAGATGCTTTGCAGGGATGCAAGGAATGAGATTTTCTGACGAGTTCCTGGTTTTGCGTTCGGCTTGGGGTTGCGCTCTACAGAATCTCGACAACTTTGGACTTATGAATGTCGACATCCAAGCTTCCACCGGAGGAAACGTCATCCCACAATTGCTGTACTGCATCTACCAGCTCATGTTCGCCGCCATCACACCCGTCATCGCCTGCGGTGCCTTCGCTGACCGAGCACGTCTCGGCCCTGTCCTCATCTTCGCCTTCTGCTGGTCCACCATCGTCTACAACCCCATCGCCTACTGGACCTGGAACGTTGGCAAGGGCTGGGCCAACGTCATGGGCGGTCTCGACTTCGCCGGTGGTACACCCGTCCACATCTCCTCCGGAACCGCAGCGCTCGCCATCTCGATCTTCCTCGGAAAGCGCAAGGGCTACGGAACCGAGCAGCTCGCCTACCGACCCCACAACGTGGCGTACGTCATTTTGGGTACCGTCTTCCTGTGGTTCGGTTGGTTCGGCTTCAACGGTGGTTCGGCCTTGGGCGCCAACTTGAGGGCGGTGCAGGCCATGATGGTGACCCAGGTGGCTACCGCTGTGGGTGGCTTGACTTGGATGTTCTGGGACTGGAGGCTGGAGAGGAAGTGGTCGGCTGTCGGCTTCTGCTCCGGTGCCATCTCGGGTCTGGTTGCCATCACCCCGGCTAGTGGTTATGTTGGAACCCCGGCGGCTGTTGCCTTTGGTGTTCTCGGCGGTACCGCCTGCAACTTTGCTACGGGTCTGAAGAACCTCCTCGGTTACGACGATGCCTTGGACATCTTCGCCGCTCACGGTGTAGGTGGTATTGTGGGCAACCTGCTCACCGGTATCTTTGCCGATTCGCGCGTCGCCTCGTTCGACGGTTCCACCCCCATCCCCGGTGGTTGGATCAACAAGAACTGGATCCAGCTCGCCTACCAGCTCGCCGACTCGGCTTCCGGCTTCGGCTGGTCGTTCGTCGTCACCATGATCCTGCTCTTCGCTATCGACCGCATCCCCGGTTGCCACTTCAGGGCCAGCGAGGAGGACGAGGACTTGGGTATCGACCTGACGCAGGTCGGAGAAGAGGTCCTGGTTTTGCCGCTGCTTCACGACTTTATCAGGCCCGAGGACGGTGCTGAGGTCAGCCACGCCGTCGCAGCCAAGGAGAGCAAGTACTCGCCCGCCAGCAGCGAGAAGGATCTCGAGGCTGCTCACCCCCAACCCACCGCCGTTTGAGGCAAAATGACCTTTCAAAAGGGTTTCTCTTACAATCATCGCTCTGTCTTGTTCCTTCGTGTACACTTCTCCCCCTTCCCGCGCTCCTTCATGGCTCTCTTTACGGCTCAGCATCGAGCCTGCTTCGTCAATACCAAGTCATCGTTTCACTGTAACAGTGGCGTGTGAAGCACAGGGTGTGATCAAGACCGATGAGCGACAGTGCTGCCTTCACGCTGATGCTGAGCGTTGTATCGTCCCATCAGAAAAGCACTGACCGTTTCCTCGCCCACATCCACATCCGCACACGGAACAACAGAATGCACGATAGACAGATCACCGGGTCTGGTCCTTTTTTGTCCTTTTACCTACTAATACAAAAGAGCTCCAATCGAGCAAACCCCAGACGACGAAAGATTTGACCTTGCTTGTGCTCAACAGAACTTCCACTTGTGGTTGCAATTGGTGCAAGTGACAAACGTCGTCATCGGTTCGTCGGCCGACCTTGTCTGCATCTGATAATACCTCGTCTTCCTCTGCTTGCACCTTCCGCACTGGAACGCGTCGGTTTCCGCCTCCTGCGCAGCCGCTCCTTTGGCCTTGAAGAGATTCTGCATCTGCAGCTCTTCGATCTCTCGTTTCCGCTTATCGCTCGCCAGCTCCTCGTTGGTCATGGTGACGAGCTTGTCCGCTGCGATGTCGCCTTCGACGACGCGTGCGCGAAGATCCGGGTTGTTCTTGTCCTTGATGTTGAGCGAAAGGCTACGCACTTTGTTTCGGTAGTCGGCGGTGACGGAGCCTTTGCCTTGGTTGGAGAGGATGGCTGCTTCGACCGAGACGGCCGCATCAAAGATCTGAGAGTCGTTCCAGCCGTGTGTCTCCTTGCCGATTTCGAGCGATTGGTAGAGGAGCTTGAGACATGCATTGCGTACCTTGTCGTTGAGAATCTCGAAGTCGATTTTGGTGGTGGAGGACGCTGGTTTGGTTGCTGCTGAAGGTGTGGATGATGGTGACGCCGACGCTGTGCCGTTTCCGTTGGCGGCACTGTCTGTTTTGGAGGATGTAGGAGCAGGCGATGCAGTGGAAGAGGACGCTTTGCTGCTGGTTGTAGACGACTGCGCCCTTTGCTTGTCCACGATGGCCTTCCAGTCTTTGACCAACGACTTTGCTTGGTCTGCGACCTTTTTGTCCGAGTGCGACCGCATCTTTCCCACCGCCACTCCGATCTTACTTTGACGGATGACATCTTCCGTCGGTGCCGATAGGCCGGATTTCAGCTTGGCAAACAGCGAGAGGATGGCTTCCGAGTCGGACGAGGTTGCGAGCTTGGAGAGCTGCTTTTGCACATCCTTGAGCTCCTCGAGTGAGAGGTCTTTAGAAGACATTGTGGAGTATGCTACGTGCGCCTTGCGGGTTACGGAAAGTCTCTGATCACCGCGGTGTGAACGCGATTCGTTGGCGACTGCTCCTGCGACGATATGTGGAATCGAGCGGCGAAGCCTCTCGCGTGTGTGGTGGGTCCTATCAGCGTGATTCGATCGAGCGTGATGCACGTGTTCCTACTCGTGTTTGGTATCGGAGTGGTGCGAATGGACGAAGTGAGGTCGCGCAGATACCCAGCAGGTGTGACTTGAAGATGGATGTCGATTGGAGAGGTGGTGGAAGCAACGAACCGCGGATGTGGACTGTGTCGGGTGCCATCATCGAGTCGTATTCAAAACAAAGGTGACATACAAACAGAACATAGTTTGTTGAAATTGAATGCGACTGGCTACCAGGGTCAGAAGACTGAGCACTTACACGCGTTCGAATTTGCTCTCGTGCAAAGTGCCGAAAGCCGAATTCAGGTTGTACATCCTTCGCAGTCACTTTCAGGTCTTCCTTCCATCGACTATTCGACGCCTATTCTGTTTCAGCCTGCATCCAACCGCAGCCGTCTTTCACCAATCATGGCGGCGACATCATCGTCCTCCGCAAGCCCGGTAGCTGGCCCGTCACAGCCGTCTGTCGGCGCTCAGCAAGTCGGCTTGCCTCCACTCTCCGATTTGTTTGCTCGATCTTCCAAGCGAGCAAGGCTCCTCTTCCACATCGATGACGAGTATGATTCCGACAACTTTGGCGACATTTCCGCTCTTGAACCAGCCAAGATCCATCTTGCTTCCAAGATCAGCTCCGAGTATGCGGATGCCAAGGTTCTTCCCGCCGCCATCCTTGCCCAGCAACAAGCTGCCGCTGGCCCAATGCGTCCCGGAGCGACAAATGCCTCATCAGCAGCGGCGGTCAGAGCAAGCAAACGGAGAGGAGACGAAACGCACCTTTCGAGACTCATAGATCAAATGGATGGAGGTGCCTCGTCTTTGACAACATCGGTCGGGCCCAGCGCTCCTTCTTCGTCCAGCCAAGCTCTTACCATACGAAGCAATGGCCATTCGACCGGCGCAGCAGCAACATCATCTTCCTCTCCAATGTCGTCGGCGCTCGCACTTCACAGAGGCGGTTCGTCGGGCCTACTGTCGCAAGCGCTCATACAGAAGAAAGAGATGGCGAATCGCAAAGCCAAACCCGCCTATCACCCCAACTGGAAGCTCTCGCGTGTCATCTCTGGCCACCTCGGGTGGGTGCGCTGCGTCGCTGTAGAGCCGGACAACAAGTGGTTTGCCACGGGTGCTGGTGATCGCATGATCAAGATCTGGGATCTCGCATCGGGCGAGCTCAAACTGTCGCTTACTGGACACATCTCGACCGTTCGAGGCATCGCTGTATCCGCTAGGCATCCGTACCTCTTCTCGGCGGGCGAAGACAGGGTGATCAAGTGCTGGGATTTGGAGACGAATCGCGTAATCCGACAGTACCGCGGACACCTCTCCGGTATCTACTCGTTGGCGCTCCACCCGACGCTAGACGTAGTCGTGACGGGAGGCAGGGACTCGTCAGTCCGGGTCTGGGATATGCGCACCAGAGCTGCTATCCACACGCTGACCGGACATCGCGGTACTGTCGCCTCGGTTGCCTGTCAAGATTCGGAGCCGCAGATCATCTCTGGCTCTATGGATGCCACCGTCAAGCTCTGGGATCTCGCAGCAGGCAAGTCGATCACCACGCTCACCCACCACAAGAAGAGTGTCCGCGCACTCGCTATCCATCCCACGCAATACACCTTCGCCTCGGGCAGCGCAGGTGGAAACAACATCAAAACATGGAGATGTCCCGAAGGAACTCTCGTCAACAATATGGCCCACGACACAATCGTCAATACGCTCAGCGTCAACGCAGACGGTGTGCTGTTCAGTGGAGGAGATGATGGAAGTCTCAAGTTCTTTGATTACGCCACGGGAGTGCCGTTCCAGGTTGCGGAGGATGTCCCGCAGCCAGGCTCACTGGATGCAGAGGCAGGCGTGTTCTGCTCGACGTTTGATCAGACAGGGACGCGCCTCATCACTGGTGGTGCGGACAAGACGATCAAGATCTACAAAGAGGTGTGAGAGCATAGTCTCTCTGCCTTGCTGTCGTTCTCTATCTTTCACTTAATTGCACATCAAAATACCCATCTCACAAGTCAGTTGTGTCCCTTTTGTTGAGTTCTCAGTACCACTTTGCGTGTCATCGATTGTGCAAAGCTCAAGTATAAGCACAGAAGAACCATGGCGAATAGGGTCGTAGGAACTCCTTTCGTACGAGAAAGCACACCAAAAAATGCCTTGGCGACTCAGCCCAAATTTGGCAGACGGCACACTTCATCTCTTTCCGATTTTCGATATTATTCGTCCCAACGCACACGAGCAGCGCAAACTAGTCGACCAGGTGACTTGAGACCTCAAGCAAGCCCAAGCAAGAGCGGTATCCACTACACCGGAAGAACCGCAGCTGGTGTGGCCCTTGCGTTGTAAAGAGGATCCAGCAACGGAAAAGAATCGACGCCGACGCCGACTCTCTGCAAAGCGTCAGGCAAAGCGATTGCTCAGAAGGGTGCGCTCATCAGGCTCCAAGCGGTCGGAAGGCATGGCGCAGCATGCCAGAGATGTCGGTTCGCATCCCGACGAACCTCCAGCGAAGCGACGCACGCTCCAGATCAAGCTAGGTCGACCACGTCCGTCATCATCCGACTTGCAACAGCCGGAGCAGCAGTCCCCTTCGCTCAATCGCAATCGACAGGGCAACCCGCTCGGCATTCGCATATCGCTCAAGAGGAAGCCGTCCATCGCCGAATCGCAAGCAACTCCTCCTCGCTTTGCTCCTCACTTCGCCGAGGATCAGGAAGACGAGGAGCAGAACGAGGACGACGAAGATGACGATCACCAGATAGGCACCGTCGATGCGTCTGAGCAAGAAGACAACGACGATGACGGCGATGACGACGACGACGGAGAAGGAGAAGACGATGAAGAAGACGATGAACAGCACGAGAACGGTGGCGACGACCACGATGGAGAAGAAATGGAGGAAGACGAAGAAGATGTTGGAGAAATGCAAAGCGGAGACCACGGGGGAGGGAGCAGCTCTGCTGCCAACGGTGATGCAGCATTGAACCCGCGCAGTCGTGGAAGTAACGGCGCCTTCAAGACTACTTCGTCAGGCAACGGCCAGATTTCTCGCCGACCCATCAAGCGACTGCGATCCAAAGGCCTGTACGAAGCGCTGCCCAAGCTCATCGAGAACCTTCAACGTCGCGACAGCTACAAGTTCTTCTGCGAGCCCGTCAACCCAGACGAGGTACCCGGCTATGCCGACGTCATCAAGACGCCCATGGACTTCGGCACCATGCAGAGCAAGGTCGACCAGCGTCTCTACAGCCACATTGACCAGGTCAAGGCTGACTTCCAGCTGGTCATCTCAAATGCGATGACGTTCAATCCGGAGGGCACGCTCTACTACAACGAAGCCAAGCGTATTGGCGCTTGGGGTAACCGCGCGATAGAGCGAGAAGGTATGGCTGTCAACGACAACGGTCGTGCGGGTGTCAAGGGCGACGAGCTCCGGCGGCAGAAGAGGCTGGCGAGAGAGGCAGCGGCTACCACCTCTGCTGGCGTCCTGGACGGGCCGTCTTCCACGAGCGATGGTCCCGGTCGAAGGCAGCTTCGTGCATCCACAGCTTTCCAGCAGCAGTCAGTAGACGATGCAAATATGCAACAACTCACCAACCAAGAAGACGCCGAGGATATGACGACACGTTCGGCTGCTCGGGGATCGCGCTTTGCCTTTAGCGCAGGTATTGAGGCAATCATGGAGGCTGCGAGAAGCACGTCCCAAGCACGGCAACGAGCTGCGATTGCGCTTGGCTTGACGGGTGGGACGCTGACACGCGAAGACTCGGTGCAGCCCGGCGCTGGCGTCAAGGTTGAGGGTGACATGGATCTCGACGATGATGATGACGACGACGCCTCGGATGAGGATGGTGGCATGCGCGCTGGCATGAATCGAGAGCGCTCTGTCACGGTAGACGGGGTTGCCGGCATCAGTGGTCGACGTTTCGGCTCGTCTCAGCCCGGCGGAACTCCATCAACACCCATGGGACAGCGACAGGCCAGTCCCAGTGCGTTGAGGAGACGACTAGCAGCAGTGACGGGCACGCCTCTACAGGCGCTGGCAAGTCCGATGGGAGCAACCGTGACTGCAACAGGTGGGACAAGCAGGGCTTCCAAACATGTCAAACACAAGCAACGTCTCGGTGCTCTTGGAACTCCGAAACGTCTGCTCGCACGCACAGGTTTGGCAGGCTCAGCGACGCCGCTTGCTGGAACCCAATCCGCAGGCATATCAACCGATGCCATTGGTGCCCCCCTCGACCCAGCTGGCTCTGCTGCTGCCGCCGCTCAGCTCATCGCCGAACTGTCGCAGACCCAGCTCCAACCAGCAAATGCCCACTATTCCTTCGACGACGATGGCTCGATCAATCCCGACGACATTGACGACCTGCAGGCTTTCCTGACGCTGCATCGCAGCGGTCGAAACGTGTTGATGCCGATCATCGAGTCGCTTCATCCCATTCCTTTCGTCCCGGGCGACTACGTCACTAGCAGCAGTGCAGACGATCAGAGCAAAGACCAGGATAGAGAGCAGGAGCGCTCAAAGGAAAAGGAGAAGGCGAAGGACAAGGCCGCAGCAGATGACGGCGAAGACGACGATGAAGATGGCAAAGGTGATACCAGAGAAAAGGGCGACAAGGATCCGCTTTCGACGTTACCGCCTGCGCGTCCTGGTGCGCCCGACCCACTTTATACAGCCATCGCACCCGAAGCCGAGCCACAGCGTAGCAATTTCAGCCACGACGTTGAGGCGCTCCCCCCTCACTTCCGCAATCTGCCGTTCTACGCTCCTAGCTTGCCTAGCAAGTCGCTGCAGGATCGAGACGCGTATAGCTTGCTTCACTCATGGGACAATCCTGCCTACACCGAAGCTCTCAAGAACGACAAGAGGCCGAAGAAGCAAAAGGACAAGGAGCGCGAGAAAGAACGCGAGACTCTCGAGGACTGGAGCTACTTCCGACCCACTTTGACACGTCTTCTCGATATCACCGACCTCGGGCCGTTGGGTGCTCTAGTGCCGCGCGTTGAGGGCGGAGGATCGTCCGCACCGGCCAAGACCATGGCCAAAGGGAAGGCTGCAAATGACGACAGCAAACGTCAAGCAGCAATCCCGTCATCGGACGCCTTCTCCACGGCTTTGCTAGGAGAGCAAGGCATTGAAGCTATCAAGGCCGAACTTAGACAGGAGCAACACGGTCAGACGCATGCGAGGGAGATCCTCAGGCGATCTGTCGCTCTCGCAAAGGCTGGCAATGGCGAGATATCACTAGCAGAGCGGCAAGCCGCGAGTCAGAGCTTGTCAGATGTGGTATACGCAGGAGTCGCCGGAAACGCCTACATTCGCAGCGTCGGCGAGTTTGTGGGTGGTGCGATTCACCATGCCATGCTGCTGGACGAAGTCGACGACGAGCAGGATCAGCAGATCGCAGAAGCAGAGAAGAGCCTGAGACTGGCGGCAGCGCTGCGCAAGGCGAAAGAGACGGAAGCGACGCCAGAACCGACCGCTGCTTCTCGTCGCGGACCTTTCATGTGGCGTGACACGACCGAGGAAGCGGCAGGGACAGCTACGCCATCTGGTGCCGCTGAGCATGACATAGCCTCCGGCGCACATACAATCGCGAACGCGACCCCTGCGCCCGAAGCCGAAGACGGTGCTGTCGACCCGGCCATCTCCGAACTGCTCCAGGAACTCGAGAAAGTGGAAGCACCGTTGGCTCCCCTATCAAAGCCACTGGCGCAGGTGGTGGAGGAAGAGATCGTCCTGCCCATCACCGGCCACACGCTCGACATCCTGCATCTTGTCGCCGTTCAGATCAAGGCACTTGGCTACGAAGGGCTTGATATCGAGGAGATTGAGGCACGTCTGTTGAAGGACAGGATCTGGCCACAAGCGCCGGAAGCTCATGGCGCTGATATGCATGCAGCTCGTCCTGCAAAGGCGTCGGTCGCGTCCGCAACGTCCAATGCTCCTGCTGGTGCAACTGCACTCCCGCCAGTTCCATTCGCAGCGGAGCTGGCTTGGCTCAAGGATCAACCGGAGCTCTCTGGGCTTCTCGACGAAGCGCGTATGGACGTCAACAGCTTGGGCTCGATTGTCAACTATGTCATTCAAAGCGCCTGATGGTGGCATCTCTGCCTTCCATCTTTTGTAACATTATCACGGCTATCAAACCCATGATTTAGTCCCTCTTTCGACAGTTACATGAAGATCAGCCTACTGAGCCGTCGCAGAGAGGAAGGAGCAATTCACAGCCCTTGCGCGCCTATTGAGGACATTGAAGGCCGTCGAGTAAAAATGAAAATGTTAGACCGAAAATGGACCCTGCGGTGGCCGAGGGCGACACACAGCCTGGCCAAATGGAGGAAATCGAGGTTCAAGATTTTGACGAATGAGGGTCGTAGCGAGGGTGCAGCGTGTGGCAAAAAAAGCCACACCCTTGCAGGAACAGCACATCTGAAAACACAACATCACCCGATTTTTTTCACGACCGACGTGCAGTGAGCGAACGCGTTTGGTGGCGGCAAATCATCTCGCAGCGAGCTCAGCTAAGCAGTCGGCCACTCACCTGCTCCAAAATTCACGCAGATTTATTATATTTAAAATGGAACATAAAAACAAATTTTGAAGAATTGGAAGAGCGAGATGGATCGACAAGGCAGCAGACGGGCACAAAGGCGCAGCACCGACCAAAGTAACACGTTCTCGAAATTACTTTCGTTAAGCATAAGGTTAATCGCAGTCAGCGCAGCAGACCGCGGCTTGATGAAATTTGAACTGCGTGTGCGTGTTTTCCTTGCGTGAAGGAGCGTGAACGCCTTGTGGCCTGATCTTCCTAAGACTCTTGCTAGGGTTTGGATTGCCAGGTCCGTCAGCGCACAAGCTTCTTTAGGCTCTTCCTGTGACGCTTACCTCCCGACCACCAACGATCATCCCCTCCTCCCCTTCGGACCACATCCGCGCCTTGTGCGTCCATCCCACCTCCGTATAAGCATCCACTACATCGCGCAAGAGGTTTGGTAGCGGTGCCTGATTCACGATGGACTTTGTTTCGCAGCAGTTCAACGCGACGGTCGGTTCGCTCTTGAACCCGACCACCACACACCTGGCCTCCGAGCTGTACAAGAACACCGACATTGCCTCTCTCAATGTGTTCGAGAGGGCATGGGCCAACTGGTACCTCTACTGGGGCAACCCCGTGCTCGCGACAGGTATCATGTCGTTCGTGCTGCACGAGCTGGTCTACTTTGGTCGTGCCATCCCCTGGATCATCATCGACTCGATGCCTAGCATGCGCAAGTACAAGCTGCAGGACGAGAAGATCCCTACGCCCGAACAGCAGTGGAAGTGCACCAAGTACGTGCTGCTCTCGCACTTCACCGTCGAGTTGCCACAGATCTGGTCGTTCCACCCTATCTGCGAATACTTTGGCCTCGCCACCCACGAGGTTCCCTTCCCACACTGGACCAAGATCGCATGGCAGATCGGTCTGTTCTTCCTGTTTGAGGACGCATTCCACTACTGGGCCCACCGCGCGCTCCACTGGGGTCCTCTGTACAAGCACATCCACAAGAAGCACCACGAGTACTCGGCTCCCTTTGGTCTCGCCGCAGAGTACGCTCACCCTCTCGAAGTCTTGATCCTCGGTATGGGCACGATCGGCGGTCCCTTCGCTCTGTGCGCTTTCACCAAGGATCTGCACATCTTGACCGTCTACATTTGGATCGTACTGCGTCTGTTCCAGGCCATTGACGCTCACTCGGGCTACGACTTCCCCATCTCGATGCACAATTGGGTGCCCTTCTGGGCGGGCGCCGACCACCACGACTACCACCACCAGGCGTTTGTAGGCTGCTACTCGACCTCGTTCCGCTGGTGGGACAGCTTGCTGGGCACCGACTTGTCGTACAAGCGCGCACGCGCTCGTCAGGCCGAGAAGAAGAAGCTGGCTGCTGAGGGAGAGAAGGCCAAGGCGCAGTAAACGGTCGTCGACACCTCTCATGCTTTAATTCACTGACGGCATCTAATAGCACCATTCCACATTCAATGTAAATAGCCGAGCAGACCAGCAATGGAGCGACGTCGAGTCAGCTCCCTGCTTGTCTGCTGCATCGAGCGTCTCAAGTTGCTCGTATTTTAGCCATAGAACATTCATCCAAACCACATGCTTAGTACGAGAGCGTGTTGACGCGCCGATTTGAGTTATAGATAGGCTTCTTTGCTCGATTGTCATCACTAAGACACGATGTCGAATGCTGTAGAATGGAAGAGGATTCAAATGTTCGGTATAGAATGTGTGGACAATGTAGGCGACGATGAGCTTGAGTCGTATTGGCCCATATGTCGAAGACGTGTCTTTTGACGGTACGGTGCGCATCGTCTGAACTGCTAGTCGTACACTGTGTGAAGAGAGTGTCGAGCTCAACCGATGTGATCCGAAGTGACAGCCGACTCTTTTGCAGACGGCGGCTGAAGCGGTCCAAATCACAACTCTGAGTGTGCCTCAGAGTACTGCGAGCGAGGCTCGGTTGTGTATTTCGGGTACAGATTTATTGTGCGTGTGTGAGGTGAGTGAGTGCCATGCGTGTCATGCGTGCTGCAGCACCGGCGTGTGCGTGAGAAAGAGACCAACACCTTTGTCCCGTGCAACGGATGGCAGCACACTGCGAAATTGCGCCTGAGACCTGTACCGCGGCGTATCCGACAATAGAGGTCCGCTAAAATAAAACGCGAGCCTGCTGCCCACCCAACCTCCTTGCCGCTATCCATTCTGCCTTGCTTGCATCTGAACTGATACCCACACTCAAACGTCGATATACCACATACCCCAATACAGCATCTGCTTCGTTCAACACCACAGGCGGAAGTTTCCTCAAGTTCACTCACTTACTGACCTCGCCTGGCCAACAACAGCGGTCACACTCTCTATCGATACCCAGAATATCGCTCCTTTGCGCTTCGTTCGTACCATACCACGTCAAGCTCGACCTAGGCCATCAAGCGTCTGCGCCGTCTCTCTCAATTGCTTTGGACCAACTCACAGCGAATCAATCCCGCACGCGAGCCTCGACGACCGTCCTCAATTCCACTCGCTGCAGCCAACAGTCTGACCAGGCGCGCAGCAGGCACAAAGGGACCTGTGCAAACGCTATACACCGCTGCGCAACACCATCTCTTACTATTAGATCCACCACGGCAGCTCAGCGAGAGCATCGCCACGGCATCTGCTCACGATGCCTGGCCTCTTCTCTCGAAGGTCCAAAGCGAAAGATCTAGGCCGTCTCGTCTCTTCCAAAGAGTATTTCGGTGCAGTCAGCTCGGCAGACATTGATCGTTTAGGACTTTCCTCACCTACTCCCAGCACAGCGGATGCGCATTCACTACCCAACGTACCCACCAAGGATGATCTTCCTCCTCCTCCACCAAAAGACACCAATGAAGGTTTTGTTTCCCCGGCTCGACAGCGAAATGCATCCAACGGCGATCGATCTATCCCTGCTTCATCGTCACCTGCTCCTCCTACGACGGCTAACATGAAAGAGTTTGGCCAGATGTATTCGCAAAACGGCAGCAAATTCTCGACGGCTGCTGCGTCGTCGTACTCGACGATCGGATCGCATCCTTTATCCCCCAATGCTTCCACACTCCCGGGCAATCGTCGCCTCGCGTCGGGAGGCTCGCTCCTCACCGTACCTTCCACATCTCACCTTGGTCGTCCCAACTCTGCAAACTCGTTCGACACATCCTCTTCCACCGGCTCGGGTGCAGCAGCAACCAAGCTACCTTACGTTTACGGCTACACCACCGAAGCTTGGCACGACCACCTGACCGCAGCACGCGTCCATGCTCTGCTAGAGACATGCGCCGAGCAGATTCGAAGTCGTGGTCTCGACAATCCGCTAATCTTCTCCTCCATGGCACTCGATCTCTCCCCGGTCAACGTCGCCTCGCTGATCAAGCTCTTCTCGCCCTCGACTGCCGGACAACGAGCGCCGCCGCCAGCGTTCTTGGAAGAGGTTCGATATGCCAATCCCCACGATCTGGCGGCGGTCATCAAATGGGCTTTGGCGCGCTTGGGTCGCGTGCTGGCTGTCCCCGTTCCCGTACCAGGAGCCAAGAAGGGCGAACCACGCGAGGAAATGGTCTACGTCCAACAACGCGGCTTTCTCGACTTTGAAGCTTACAACGCATGGCGAGAGCAGGAGCGTGACCAGCGTTTCCCCGCGACCGCCTTTAGCAGCTTTCTATCTCACTTGGGTCCGGAAAACGTCCGGTTGCTATGCTCGTTGTTCTCACTGCTCTCGTCCACCGCGAGCTACTCGCTCAAGAATGGTATGATGCCGGGAAAACTTTGCAAGCTTTTCGGACCCTTGCTCTTTGGCCTTCCGGAAGACGAGACTTTTGCAAGGACGTACGATGCCTACGTTCGAGCAAGCAATGCCACCGAGCACTTACTTTTGGCATACATCCGCTTCCAGGGTACGACGACGACATTGCCTCCGAGGTTGGGGCAGCACGTGGCTGGGTATCCGAGCATGTTGGAGATGACCGAGGTAAGGGGCGGCAAGATGGTCCCAGTGACGCAGATCGAGAGGTGCGTCAGGCTGTACAGTGTGGATCTGATTCAGACTGCGTGCGAGATTGATGTAGCGGAGGAGTGTGGAGAGTGGAGGGACTGTATGGGCGGCGAAGAAGGGGTAGGAAAGGATCCGCAATTGTCGGATAAGTTCAGGAAACTGGTGAATTTGAGGGGCGGGGGGGTTCAGGGGAGGAGAGGTGGTTTGAACAAATTGGAAGGAGACGATGCATTGGCTGCGCATTCTTCGCTGGTGAGCAAGCAATGGGGTGACTTCATGGAGGATGGGTTCGCTGCTACGCAGTCGTCCAAATTAGCCTTTGATCTCAACGAGTCCGCGCGACGTAATCGGACCGTCAAGAGGGAGACGATCCACTGGAACGATTTCTCCAAAGCCGGTTTCCAAGGAGAGGAGGACGGGACGCTGGCCGACGTTCTCGGCTTCGACGATGCCTTGGCGCAAGATGTGAGAAACTGGCCGAACGAAAGAGATCAGCTGAATGCGAAGCTGAAGTCGAGACAGGACAAGTTGCCGCGCTTCGAGTACGATACCACTCCATATGTGGTTGCGAGCCCGACGATGGCGCGAGCAGATGGAGGCGTCGATGATGGTCATCCGATCAGTCGAATGGACGAAACCTTTGCCGAGGTTTGGGCGGACTACCTCTTGGGCAACGGATGGAGCAATCGTGACGAGCTGACGCACAGGAATGCCAATTTTGTGGTGGTCCAGTACAAATCTCGACCGAACAGGAGCAGCGTTGGATCCTCGAGCACCGGGTCGAGTCTTCCGACGAAATTCCAGGTACGAGAGGAAAGCGGGGCCAAGGATGAAAGGGTGGATGCGGCTTGGTTTGTCATCCAGGAGGTGGTGCCTGCACAGTATAGGGCGGACTTGGAGAGTGTCGGCAAAGGTAAGGGGAAGGGTAGGGCGGTGATTAGGAAACTGATCGCGTTCAGAAAGAAGGACAAGGACAAGGTGGGGACTGAGGATGTGTCGGGTGGAAATGTAGAGGATGTATTCAGGCCTGGACCGGGTGGATCGACAAAGAGGATCATGTTGAGCGATCAACTGAAGAGGAGCGGGTCGAAGAACGCATCTCAAACCACGCTCAAGAGCAACAGGACCAGTGTCGATCGAGAGCGTCCGGCGAGCGCCTTGGCCGTCGGCCAGCAAGACAGGACGAACGATACGACGTTCGGCAACGACCAGGTCGGTCACACGCAATTCAGAAGCGAAGGTCATCAGACGGGTACCAGCAAGCTTATGTCTTCTCTGCGAGCCAAGAGTATTCGAGCGGTTAAAACGGCGAGAAGAGGTGCTTCGAGTCCTGCGCTCAAGCAGACGGATGAACTTGGTGCGACCAAGATGCAGCAGCGAGGGGACGTGGATGTAGATCGAAGCTTTACGAGTGCTGACTTCGAGACGAGGAGTGTTGGAGAGGAGCAGGGAGAGGAGGATGAAACAAATGGGAAGATGAATCGAGGCGAGTTGAGGGGTGATGGGAAAAGGCCGACGGAGAAGGATGACGCCTGGATCGACATTCTAGTCAGAGCGAATGGAAGTAGGATGAGCGGCCAGGATGCACCAATTGCCGGGGCAAGGAAGACCTCATTGGGACTGAGGTCGGATGAGATCAGTCAATTGTCCGTTGTCGAGCCGAGTAACGCAGGAACCACGAGGTTGTCGGTCGGATCTGGATCGTTCAACGGCGGAGAAGGTGGCGATCTGCGGTCGTCCACGCCTACGCACATAGCGACCACTGCTGCGAACCACGACGCTGACGCATCGAGCAGGGCCGATTCTAGACCTTCTTCACCCGTCGAGCATCCTCCCGACACGACGCTCCGCATGGCGGACAACTCGGCCGACATCCCCATGCGAGACGCATCGCTACGCGATGTCTCCCACCTTCGAACCTCGCCATCACCACCTCGACCAGCAGTGCTGCCTCAACCAGCACCGGCCATCGATCCGGTCGCCGCGGCGCGTGCAGCTCTCAAGTCGCGCAAGGAGGCATCTGCACGACCGGCGGCTCAGATCGACACGAAGAAGCTGGTCGAGTCGCTGCGTGCGGGGCTGAGTCCGATCGAGGCTGTTCGCGCGAGCAAAGGGGTTGGCGCGCAGGGAGGGGCGGAAGAGGTGGGCGAGGTGAGTTTGAGGAAGGTGGAAAGATCAACGTCGGAGGGTGCGAGTGAGAGGGGCGAAGGTGGGAAGGCAAATGGGTACAGGGATGTTTTTGCGAAAGACCCGGTTGCGGGAAGGGTTGCTGATGTTGCTAGTCGATTTGGTGGAAGAACGGGAGCAGGGCAGGCTAGCGGGATCCCCGTTATCAAGAGGAAACCCGTCGTCGAGCTGGGAGAGAAATCTCTCCCCACCGCACCTGCTACCCCACCCCCGAACGGCACCGCCGATCAGCGACCCGAGCTCAACGACGTTCACGCGACACCACCGCTCGCCCAACGCCAATCGCTAGACTCAACGCGCGATCCAGACGAGATCTACCCGGAAGACGCAGCCAGCAACTTCGACCCCAAAGACCACCCCAGCGTCGACAGCCCCCTCATCCCCTACCAACCCTTCACCGACACCGGCGACGTCGAACAGCTCACCGCCCAACAGCGGGAGTACACGTGGAGCAGGAACGGCTTGCTCGGATCGCGCAAGGCGGAAGAGGAGGAAGACGACGCCCCGACAAGGTTCGCTCAGCCGTACCAGCCGGGCATGCCGCTCGATAACGTGCTCGAGGAGAGCGAGAGCGTGCTCAGCGGGTCCAATCTCTAACGCGGATCTCAGATTCGGGGGAGGGACGGTCGTGGGCTCAATTTTTGTAATGCTCAAAGAGCGATTCATCGATGACAGTCTGAAAGGAGGCACGGTGTGTGTGAAGACGGCATGAAAAAGCAATGAAGCCGAGCATGGTTGTGGGGCGACGAAGTTACGAGCCGAAAAAAGAAAGGCAGAGGCGAGCATTAGCAAGGGCATTTAGGAGTGACGAGCGCTACTATAAGGGAGTTTAGGCTAGGTGATCGGGATGAATAAAGTCAAACGACCCGGACCACCTGTCCGTTCGGGCAAGGCTCTGGCTGTCGTCGTCGTCGACACGGTGCTGCAGCGCACGACTCTGATCGTGACAGTAGAGCGCGCCCTTGGAGAGTGGTCGAGGAGACGAGGCTCGCGGAGTGCGGGCTTCGTCCGAGGTGTCGCTGCCGCCACCGACGCCCAGGGAAGCGTTGCCCGGTTGATCGTCGTGGACCAAGTTGAAGTAGTCGTCCTGATCGACGGGACGGGGAGCGGATGCGGACGGAGTCGCCATTGCCTGTGATCGCGACCACTCGGCAAAGCGCTGGTTGAGGGCATCCATCTCGATGTCAAAGGCTGCTTCAGGAGGCGTCGCGGCGACATCGGCCTCGTCGTCGTCGTAGACGTCATCACTGTCGTCTTCTTGCGGGTCGACGTATTCTTGCTGCTGATCAGCTGCGGGCAGGTTGATCGACATTGTAGAAAGTGGCGAGCGGCCCATCTTGGGCGAGGAGGAAGCCGAGCGGGTAGCTGAAGTTTGGAAAGCATGCTGGTGGATGCCCGGCAAGTGCTTGGCCTTCATTTTGGGTGAGCAGCTCGAGTGCGTCTTGCTTGATCGACTACTGGGCCTTGAGACGGCCGGCGACGATGCAGAGGGCGTCGCTTGCGGAGACGCGGCAGCACCAGCCGATTCGGCATGGATGGGGGTCATGACGGTCGACAGCTTCGACTGCGAAGATCGTCGACGTTGGCCAGGGAACTCGGGCACCGCGGGGCTTCGATGAACGTGTCGATAGTTGAGTCCGCCTGGCGATGGCCATCCGTACTGCCACCAAGACGTGTTGCCGCCATATCGACCAATAGGCGAGAGACCGAGGGCCATGATGCGCTGCTGCTCGTCGTGCTCTTCCTGTGTCGCAACGGGAAGCGAGTAGCTTCGGATCATGCCGGCAGATTTGCTCGCAGGCTGCTGAGCAGAGCGCTCGGATGCCGCAGGAATGTCGAGTCGGAGAGCAGCCTTCGGGCCGAGGCTTGAAGGAAAGCTGGTCATCATGGCGGAGCTGCGGCTGCGCTGGACGTCGTGGGTAGGGATGCCAAAGCCGTCGGACACGCCCCGTCGTGTCAGTCGCCTGGCGGCGAGGGCGCCGGGGACTGCGAGTCTATCATGCTGAGTGAGCTTGGAGATTGGCTCCTGGTTCTCGATCTGCTCGACGTCGAGTACATCGGGAAGACGAGGGGCCAGCTTGGACATCGAAGCTGGTGGGAGAGGAAGCAGTGGTGAGTAGGGCAGCTGCGAGCCAGTAGATGTGTGAGCACCGCTGGTCGCTTGCGAGCCGCGCAAACGCGAGCCCGAGTGAGGAGCGGAGGAAGGGTCGTAGAGCGGAGCTTGCTCCGAGATGGAGCGGAGGCCCAGGCTTGGTCTAGACATGAGGAAAGAATGCGCGCTGCAGGCTCGGGAACTACCGGACGTGATGGTGAACAGCTTGCAGCCGTAGGTGCGCGAGACGTCTGCGGGGCAGGATGCGTCGAGTATGTGAAACAGCGGACTACGACGGGGACAATGGGCGCATGAGATGGATGCTGTGAGATGAAGACTGCGATGCGGGAGCTGCGTGAGGACTATGGGGATGTGATCATGAAAGGGCTATTGGAATGCGTGGTGCGGAGAAGTGGAGAAAGACAAGAGATAGAGGTGACGTGACACGGTGAAGCGAAGCGAAGATGGTAGCAAGCTGATGGGACGCAAAGGAGCCTCTGGGACTGGACAATGCTAGGGAACGAGGAAGGAGGCTATGCTATGCTGCGATATGCGATGCAGTTGTATGCCTTGCAATGCGATTCGAAGGTTTGACAGTGAAGGCAACCGAAGAGCGCGTGCTTGCGTTATTAGACAAAGCGCCGACGAGGAGCCGAGGGCGTGATGGTGGGCTGATGCAGATGAAGGAATGAACCGCGAAGGAAGATGCAGGGATGAAGATAGGATGCGACGACCGCGTTGCGCGTGGTGGGCAGACACCAACGCCGAACGGAAGGTCAGATGGAGAAGATGTCGCAACGGAGACGGAGGGATGACGAAGAGGACGATGGACGGAAGGGCGTAGCCAATATGTACTTTGACGGACGTCGACGAGGTTGGCGCGAGCGAGTCGGCTGTCAAGTTACACTTCCAGCGCAAGAACAACGAGGGCAGCCGTCCCCTGCGAGCAGCGTCGGCGAAAGGGATTGCGCACAGAGTCAGAAGCAGCAGCAGCACGTCTCGACACGACGCAGGGTTTTCGGTCGGCTGCGACAGGAACGACAAGTAGTCACATAGCAGGGGCGATGGAAGCACCGAAGTCTGAGAGTATCGCCGTCTGAAATTGGCGGAAGCGCCGTCAAAGGCGTGTGAACCTGGCAGGTCCCAGTTAGCGAGGGCATCCGCGACGCTGAAGGCAAAGTGCTGGAATCGCGTTCGGATTTCTTTCTCGCTCTGTGCCTGTTCATGTAGGATTCTGTCCGGGGAAAGCATTCTGAGATCACCCTGCGCAGTCTCGCTTCATCATCTGCGCCCTGCAATCCTCTCTCCTCGTTCCAGCTAAAGTCCCATTTTTCCATTTTCGAAATTGAAAGATGAATAAGTAGTGTTGTAAAAAATAGAAAAAGCAAAGAGACATGTTCGGCGTCGGCCAGAGACCGACACTGGATTCAGAACTGGCGAATCGAAATTCGAGGGTGCAAACGCGCACGCGTGGCGCGCCAGCTCCCTCGTAGCTGAGATGTCAACGGTCGTGCTCAAGCGTCGGTCGCAGTTTCATTTGCTGCCTTGCCTCGCTTCCATCTTTCATCGCGCGCGCGCCCGCACATTCCCATGCCCTTCGACTCACACCCAGCCTCGGTAATTGTAGGGGCTGATCGGGCGCACGGCAGAGGATTCCATCGGAGGGAAAATGTTCCGTGAGCAGAGCAAAGGGGACGAGGACACGGCATGATGAACCTGACCCTAGCCTTGCGAGGAAAGACTACCCGTTGCTGAATCAGAACGCGTTCTGTAAGAGTGGAAACGAAGGTGTCTCACGAAGAATCAAGAACAGGCTGGCCCGTAACCTCAGCTTGGACTGCCGATGAGTTTGGGACGAGCACGAATCTGAGACCGGCTTGAAGCTAAGCGAGCATGGCCATTAGATGCCTGACAGGCCCCCCGTATCTCCCTCGCCGGCCGCTGTTTCGATGAGGTACGAGATTGCGGTGAGGTCCCCGCCTCCTTTCTCCCAACCCTCGGCGCAGCGGAGTGCACACAACGAGCTCGGTAGTTACAGCAGTGTGTGATTGGCAATCTAATGAGAGCCCCGCATCTGTATCATCGCCTGTCAACGTAGCAAGCCACCCCCTGATCTTCTGTACTGCCGTGTAGCTAGGCAGCCATTCCGAGGGTCGCGGCATTAATACGTCACAAACGCCTCCTTCTAGGCGTCACTTGCATTTCACGTTTCTTGTAAGCCATGGACGGTCACTTGTGAATGCCGAGCCGACCGAGCAAAGCAGCAGAGTCACACTGAACACTACACCGTAGATCCGACATCTGAGTGGGTTCGTCTCTGACTCCAGTCGTCTCGCTAGCTGCATTCGTGAGAGCAGACAGGAATATTGCCGACTCATCAATCTCTTGTGATCTCGCCCTGTGTGACGCCAACGGGCCTGTCCGAAAGACGGGACGACCGTCTGCCTCACTGCACCAAATCGGCACATCTCAAGGACCGAGCTGCTGAGTTCAAATGAGTCTGTGGCACAGGAATCTGGTTGCAAGAGGATCCTCTCTTCGCATCTGACCGCTTTCGGGTGCCTCGAATGGAGAGCTGTGCGGTACCACTCGAGCACGTTTTCGGATGCCTTACCGAATCGTCTGGTCGATGCATGCGAGATTGGCTGTAGCTGTCGGTCCCACAGCAGCAGGCGACATTCCGTGACAGATCGCGAGCCTTCCAGCCGCTGGCACATAAGCGAGAAGCCCCGCCTCTGTTGATAGGTACAATTCCGCACCACGCTAGCTGTCACTGGACTCCAATACTGCATCGTGTCGTCAGGTGTGGAACGCACTCGTCCCAGAGAGTCCTAGCGCTGCACGTAGCGCTACAGTCCAGTCACTCGACGAGAACCGCATCTCAGTGAACCGTAACCACGGGTGCCTACAGACGCAAGGAGGTGAAGCTAGCCGCTGCCTCGCTTAGCCAGCGGGTGGCGCGTATCGTCCATGACCGCGTCGCCTTTGCTTTCCCGCCAATGTAAGGCGTTCTGAGATTCCCAATCTTGCGAGCTTGAGGCAATTATGGCCGGGTTGCCCATCTGTCTCTTTCTCCTCTCGATGAGTGTCGGAGGTGCGCAAGCCGCGATACAGAGCAACGATCTCAGCAACGATCCCGCAAGTTGTCTTTTAATAATTTGCTTACACTTTTACGGCTCGGCTTGGCAACCAAGCTCGTTGCGGTCGGGACGAAGCGAAATTCCGTCCGCTGCAGACGATGCGCTGTTCGATCGACAGAAACGCATCTCGAGACTTCAAGCAGATGCACACCTTCCGCACGTGGAAGACAGGATCGTGCAGTCGCTTTGGACCTTTTCACTCGTCTATCCATCTCGCCCTATTTCGAGTATCAATGTGCCGCTGATGTTCTCGATGCACTGGAGCTCGAATGTTTGTCCGTCGGACCCTTGAAAATGAGGGCATGAACGGGTTCTGAGGTCTCCCGCCTCCTGAGCTTTCCCTCCTTTAGTCTGCTGGCCACTAAGGGTACAGGAGCCGTCAAGAACAGCGTGCGTAGGCGAGAAACGATCCCACGCCCCGATCAGCAGCCGAGCTGGCTGCCTTGCAGGTGTCCTTCCGACCCCGAAGATTCGATCCTCCTTCAATCCGCGATACAGTGTCAGCTCTCCACGCTCCCAGGCAGCTTTGTCAGCTCCGAGCGTTCCCACATTCGAATCTTGGTCAGGAATGCTCCTCCGACGTGTTACTGTTCCTTTCAATTGAGTGCCAAGACGTCATGGCCGGGCTGATGGTAACGATCGGTGAGCGTGTCTATTTGGCAAAGTCAGAGTCCGCTCGGAAGAACCTCATCCCGCTCTCATGAAAGGCAATCGATTGTGTCGGCGACCATCGATGCGATATATTGGCCGTGCAAACAATGGCTCATCATGACACGAATTCTAGCCAAGTCGGCGAACTTTGATCACGCAGAACTGCACTGAAGTCCGCCAATCGAGCACGCCCACGCCTTCGGCATCTACCCTCGGAGACCGAAACAGGAAGCCTGATCGTAACGTGCCTCCCACTGATCGACTGTACAGTGAGCGACAAATGTTTGCATCTGCACAGCAGTGCATTGCATTGCATATCGAAGCGATAACCTACTCATTTCGCATTCTTTCCTCGGTCGGTCAACTAGGCAATCTTTCCCAGACCGACGAGACTATCATGGTTGTGTCATGCACGTCGACGCTTTGACATGCCTGTTTGCTCACAAGCGAGCCTCAAGGACGGGGTCTAAGGGTCTCTCCCCCTTCTCGACTCCTGCAAGTCTCGATCGTCACTTTTACTTCCTCTTGCCCACCAACAAATAAATAAGAGAAATTATTTCCCTGAATTCTCTCTTTTCCCAGACCTCGCTCGCTGTCAGGAGTTGTATCTAATTGAATTCGGTCTTCGTGCTCTCGCTTAATTGCAGTCACAGCTTGAGGACCAATCCGTAGCTGCAGCAAGGCTGTCCAACCTCTCCGAGTCTATCTTCATACTACTTCCCAACCGAGGTGTCAGAGGAAACCCGGTCTTATCTGGGAAGCGAGGATTGTCTGACTTCTTAGTGAAAGGAAGCAGATCCTCCTTTCGTCCGTAAAAATAGAACAAGGTTTCGAAAGGTTAATTTACGCGACGCGCCACGCTCCCAGGTTTCGGTCGCGTGCTGTTTCCCCTCCAAAGACCCTTCTTTTGGATTTAACGCTTCTTCAGACCTCTTCCGGACCAAGTACGCTATCCCAGAACGAGATTAGCGTCTCAAGCCAAGTGGAATGTCGTTGTCTCACTTTGCACATCCACACAAGCAAAGAGATCTCTCTCTCGTTTTCTTCTGGATTAAGAAGAACCGTGTTTGTGGCACCAAGACCCGGCCGATCTCAATTTGTCCCATACCGCATTCGTCCCAGCATCCCCTGTTCCACTGTTTGACCCTAAATCCTCATACCACTCCTTCGGTCGAGAAAAGACGTTCTACAAGGCGCGGAATGTTGTCCCACTGCTTCGTTTTCGATGGAACGCGTGCCTGCCCGAGAATCAAGTCTCGCAACGAGCCGTGCGCTCACTTGTCCCAGTGCACGTCCCCACACGACAATCCGAACGCTTGCGATAAGAACGACTGTATTCGACTCGCATCCTTCCGTCGGGGAAACAAGAAAGAATGATCGTTGCGTGTCTAACCTTTTCCGGAACCTAGATGGCCCTCTCACGCACAGGCGAGGGCTTCGCAACCGTCGGATTGATCTCGTCAATAGCCGCTTGCAAATGCTGCTTCGTCGCTTGCACGTACACCAGCAGTCCTGGCATGGCCTCCGGTCGCAACGCTAGCTTCTGCACTACCGGGGCATCCGATTCCGTCGAGCTGTACGAACGGCTCGGCGCGGTGCGTGGCGGTGCACGTTGTTGAAGCGCGTACTGATTGTGTAGGTGGAGCGTGTCGACGGACGTGCTTGCACGGCGTGGGTCAGGAGGGGAGAAGGGAGCGGATCCGGCGGGTCGAGCCGCCAGACTTGGACGGCGGTGCTTTGGCGGATATTGTTGGACCGAGGGAGGCTCCGGCTGGCCCGGTCGTGCATCCAAGGATTGTCGACTTAGAGCGTCGATCGGCCTTGAGCCCAGCTGGCCCACTGCTGGCAAGTCGACAGATTGACGCTTCGCATTGCCGCCACCAAGCGCTGACTGGAACGAGATACGTCTTATCTCCTTCTTTGCTGCCGACGCGGGCCGTTTGGGCTCAATTGCCTCTCGAGAATGATCGGCGGATTCTGCTTCCCACGTGGTGTTGAGCGACGACTTGGCCGGGGACGGCTCTGGCTTTCGACGGTCGATCTTGTGAGATGATGGCTGCATGGTACCCACCTCCTCTGGAGACAATGGCAAAGGCGGCGTGACCTCTGCTGCCGTCAACGCCTCCGCACCTTTCGCAGAGACACTGTCCAACGACGTCCTGGAGCGAAGGAATGAACGTCGCTTCAGATTGAGTGATTTGCGCTTCTGCTTTGATGCTGTCGGCGTCGATGGACGTCCGTCGATCGACACTCTAGCTGGCTGCTGGATGTCATGTGCAACAGCACCCAGCTCAGCGATACCAGTCGATTTGGAAGTGTCAGCGCCTTCCCCGTCCGCGGAAGTGCCTTTGAACACTTTGAGAAGCTCCCTGAGACCTTGAAGTCCGGCCCGACTTGCCCTTCGAAGTCGACGTTTTGCGCTGCGGTTGACGTCGCCAACATCGACACCGTCAGACGCAATAACTTCTCCAAGAGCTACGTTCGGGCCGCTGAGGACCGGAGCAGTGTTGTACGGTCGGTCCGTTGTCTTGCTTCGGCCCTCTGTGCGGCTCTGCAGCTCGTCGGAAGTCTCCCAACCGGGTAATCCCGACTTCGTCTCTTCTACCAAAGATGCCCGAGAAGCTATAGCATGTGCTCGCGAAGATGCTATCGAGTAAGCGGTGTTTCGATACAGGAGATCATCACGAGAATATGTCTCTGACTGAAATCGGGCGTGCGACCGAGGCGCACCAGGAGGAGCTGCAGACAGTGTCTGACCGCCCAAGATGGTCGACAGGATGTCGATCTCCCGGTGCACCTCGACGCTTCGCCCATCGTCGACAGTGGAGGACGTTCCCTGACTGGTGCCGCTGATGCTTCTTGCACCAGATGACAGCATTGCTCGCGACGCCACGTCGTCCAATGGCGATGCGGGTCCTGCGCGCTCGGAGGCATTAGAAAATGTCGTGCGCCGGCCGGCGACCTGTCCGGAGAGAGGAGTATGAGACACGGTATCGACCCTTGCGGTCGAGTCGGATTCGGTGCGCCCTTCTCCAAGTCCGATGAGTACGTCGGCGCACTCGAGCCAGTTTCGAACTTTTTCTTCGACATCCGAGCTCACAAGCTGAGTCCTCATCTTGTGATCCATGTAGCTTGCTTTGAGAACCTTCAGCTCCTCGATGCCCTTGGCAAAATCGCGTACCAGGTTCATGTTGTTGCGAATACCTGTCTGTGCCTTGCTGATGCGGCTCGGAATCTTGAGATCGCTCAGGCTGTTGCGACGGCTAGCGCTCCTTCTTGGCGACGAGGAAGCCGCGGTCGATGTCATAGCTTGGCCGGACGAAGACGCGCTCGCGACGCTCGAATTCGCGATCGGTTCGCGTGGTTGGCCTGGGTATTGCTCCACAGTGCTTCCTGATCCTCGGCTATGAATCGCGGGCGGCGCGTCTGGCCGCACGAGGGTTGTATGCGTCGGCTGATAGTCCTGGGAGAGGGAGAAGGACGTGTCAGGAGTATGCTGCTTCCGAGCTTCTGGTAGATGCGGAACTGAGGGGGCCCCATTGAGCGTTTGTGGCGGTGCGATTGGTGATTCTTGCATGCTACCGGACCGATTATAGGGAACATCGCGCTTTGATGATGAGCCGTGCTCGTCTGCTACATCAGCGGAAGTCAGCCATGTCGAATCCTCGAGGGCACTTGCGGTGGAAGCGTCAGCCTTACAGTAAGATGCCGAAGACCTGTGGCGGGTGAATCCGGGAGAGCTGCCGACGCTCGTGCCGTACGAGGTCTCCGAGTCAAGAGCGTCGGCTCCACTCGACACTGAAAACTGCTTTCGCATGCGAAATCCGTACAGTGATTCGGTGCTGGTTTGACTGTGAGCGGTGGACGCCGACACTGACCTTCCCGCCGAGCTGCGTCCGTCCTGGCCTCTCAGCATTTTCTCGCCGCCAAATGAATGTGGAGCCTTTGAGACGTCCTTCGACGATCCAACCTGGCTCGGTGTCGATGCGAGGCCGGGTATTGAGGCAGGACCGGCACGCAACGTGTTAGAGCTGGAGAAGTCACGTCGCAGACCAACGTTGCGGGCGGGCGCTTCGACTTGAGATCCCAAAACGCGAGGCAGCCGACCCGGACTTGGGCTGAATCCCTCAACCGGGAGCTGAAGGGGCGGCATCGATGTTCTGTCGCGCGTGGCATCAAGCGTCAGGTCCACGAAAGAAATGCGCGGGCTGCCAGATTGTGCAGATAAAGTTCCTCCCTGTGAATCTCGCTGGAAGTTGGAACCTCCTGTTCGGTTCTTCCGATCACTGTTCCGTGTTGGTGTTACTTCGAGCGAGCGACGAAGCTCTGCCCAGACAGATGGCGGTGAAGTCGATTGTTCGATTGCGTGTTTGGATGGAACGTCTCTCGGAGGGCTCACGATGGGCAGTGTGGCTTGGGAAAGGTCGGCTCCGCGCCGCGGTGGCGACAGCGGCGTAGGAACACGCGTGGGAGAAGCGGAAGGGCCGGTGATCCCCATTTTCTTCTCGCCACGTCCAAGCATTCGCCGAAAGCTGGTGCTGCGGAGCGCGGTGTAGCTCTTCTCCAGACTGGAAGGACTGGAACGGCGACGAGAGCGGTTCGAGGAAGTGGACGTGCGGCTTACGATGGATGCCTGACTCTGATTGGCGTGGCCGAGATAAAGTTGCTGCATACCGTCATCCACTTCGGGCACTTCGTTGATGCTGCTGCTGGACATGTTGGCGACACTGAGACGAGAGCGAGAAAAGCTGAATCTCTGCAATGCGCCAAGCTTCGACTTGGACTGAGGCCCGGCATGGTATTTTACTCCTGCGGCATTCGTCTCGTCCTGATTCCGGGGCGCAGCGCGCGACGGAGATGCCTTGCTTGATGGGGTTTCTTTTGTGACGCCTTTGCGGCGAACGTCGAAGCCAAGCGCTGAGCCCAACGATCGGCGAGCCGGGCGCGCCGAAACGGTTGCAACAGCTTCATGGACTGGTGTCTCAGTCTCGGTGTCGTCCCCGCTGCCATCGCTGCGACCACGCAGGGTACGAACTTCCCTCTGCAAGCTGCCGACGGGTCCGAGTGCGCGGTGTTGCCTTGAACGCGGAGAGCCGGGAGCAATGAGGACATCGCCTTCATGAGATAGCCTCGGTCGGGACGATTCCAGGTCGGACTGGGAAGCCAAAAAGGCTGACAAGTCTGTGATGTGACTCGTTGACGAAAGGTCAGAGAGACGGTCCGTGGCGCTGGTTGTGGCTCGTCCGTGCTGAAAGTCGACATGTCGGCTTGGACTCTGTGACCGATCTGCCGGCAAGCCTCTGTTTGCGCGCGAGTCCGATGCGGGCGTGCCACCCGCTTGGACGTCTGACCGCGTCATCAAGCCGTACAATGACGAAGATGTCGAGTTGGATGGCAAGATCATCGAATCTGCGTTCCACGAGAATGCATCGTCCCAGTTCTCCACTTCTTCGTCGCTATCTGCGTTCTGCTTGGCGGATGAGTGCAATGCTCTAGAGACAGATGTGTCTGCTGGGCTCCAAGTCTCTCCTGTTCTTTTCGGCTGACTGCTACGACTGACGTGCTGGTCATGATTGGTCGAGTCATCGTCATTCTGGAAGAGGAAGTCGTCGTCCCAGTTTTCGCTGACGGCTGAGGTCACACGGAGGCCTCTGAGGTCGGCGGTGTTGATGCTTTGTATATGAGTCTGCCCCTGCATCGAAGCCAGATTGCTGAGGCTGTTGTTTGCTGTGACAGAAGCTGATGGAGCGTCAGCGATGGGCTCTGACATATTCGACGCCGCCTCCGTTTGTTGCAATGCGGGCAAACGCAAAGGTTCTGCATGGTCGGCTTCAGAAATGCCGAGCTCTGCATCCCAGTCAGCGTCGCCAGAGTCTTCGAGCTTGTGGTGCTGAAAGGACGGTTGCTGCGGCATGTCCTTAGGCGAATAAAGAGTATGATCGTAACAGGGCCGCGAGGCCAACGCTGCGCTGTCGAGATGCCCTTTTCGCTCCCTGCGATCATATGGAAGTGCCCCCATGGACCCTGGAGAAACTCTTTCGACAAACTCATCGTCCGTGGTAGAGTGGTAGCCATTGGATATGCGACTGCGTGTGAAACTGCCTGCGCTGCCTGAGCGAGCACGTGTCGTTAGCTCAGGTGGAGCCAGTGTGCTGACGCTGGCAGCTCTCAGGCGTGAAGTAGCTGAAGCATTTGATCCCGAAGGTGAACGCGATTCTAGGTCATGGATTCGGCCATTCGATGAACATGTATGCGATGGAGAGGCGGAAGGTGGGCTGGCCAGAGCGGTGGACGCGGGTGAATGACGTGCAGGTGTTCGAGTAGGCGACGCCAAGAGTGGGTGAATCGAGCTGGACTCATGCTGTTGTTCTGGCGTCCGTCGTTCTGGCGTGTGTGGAAGCGCATCTGGCTCTGGAAGCATCCAACGCTGTTGTTGGCGCTCGTAGAAGCGAGCGCTACTCGAAGGTGGCGGACGGTATGGACGATCTCCTTGTCTGGACCGAGGCGGAGTGGAAGCCGTGGTGGACATGGGCCGAGGAGGCGGCGAGGACAGCGTTTGCGTGGTCGATGATGGTGTGAAGGCTGAAATACGCCTTCGATCCGTGGTCGTTGATCCGCATGCTGAGGGGGAGGTCCGGCGTGGAAGAGGCTCGAGCAGGAATTCGCTACCATCGGCTATGACGACTCGCGCGGTCAAAGCTGATTGATCTGATCGCAGCTCGTGGTCGAAGCACGTTCGAGATGAGCCTGTAGGATCCAAGCAGCCTGACGAGTAGCTGCTTGTCGCAGCTTCGGAAGATGACGGCTGCATTCTTCTCCTACTTGCTCTCCGGCAGACTACCGAATGCAGCGTATCAAACTTGACCAGGCCTCATCGGACTTGCCGAAGCGAACAAGCAACAAGATCGGGAGGGTGCGAACAGCGACGACAGTGAGCTCGTTCCATGCGATGCATCAGTGTCGGGACAGCTTGTTTCTGTATGCAGAAATGTGGCCGAACGTCGAGCTTCTTCGGGATGCTCCGGCTGAGTATACGGTATTGCTCGACAGTTCCAGATGCCGGCTCGATGGTCGAGGTCAACGGACAAGCTTCGCAGCAGTTGGCAAGTGTCGGTCTTGAAGGAAGTGACAGGCGAGATGACAGCGTCCAGCGCGACGGTTCCTGCTACTGGTGAGAAGCGGTGATGGTAGCGAGCAAAAGAGGCAAGCCTCCGGCAAGATGATGATGAATCTGACAGTTGCAAATTGCGCCCTGCGTGCGGAGTTTGCATTGAGAACAACACCTCACACGCCCGTCACGCCGCGTCGCATTCACGCCGCACGCTCTTTTTTGCAATGCGCCCTCTGCTGCCACTTTTATTCTTGGAAAGGGACAAAAGGGTATTGAACTTTGCTTCGAGCACCACTTGCACCGTCCATGTCAAATGTCGGTATTCTCTCATTCCACCCTCCAAGCTGTGACTCTGCTCTTCATTTGAGTCGCTGGTGGCTACCAGCGTCAGAGCAAAAGCGACGTGAATGCTTCAAGCTAGCTTGGCACGAGAGGTCAGAGTGTTCCTTTTTGCTCACCGACGCGCACCACGCGAAAAGGCTGCAATTTTCCTATTGATCTGCAATTGAAATTTTTCGGCTACATCGAGACCAACACACAGTGGCGGGATGGCGGACTGTGGCTGCTTCCATGCAGTCGGGCGTAGATTCCGTCTCTCCTATTCCCTCCCCCTGCCGGCTGACTCAAGATGGCATTCTGCGAGGCAAGGTGACGGACGAGCCTGCGTTGTGTCATGCCGTGCGTCGGTATTGACCGGTCCTACGCTGCGATGCTTGCTCAGACAGCAATTCACACTTCTTCGACGTCTTCCGAACTCTGCGTGATCCCAACATAGCTTTTGTAGACATGACCAAGATGCGTATCTGTGAGCGAGGATCTCAGGATCGGCAGAGACATGAGCAGTGGGTTATTGTTGTGATCATGCGATCAGAGCACAATAGGCCGCCGCCCATGCAGAGCCGGGTCTCCGTCGATCTCGTAAGTGACGACGAGCCGTGTGAGGCTCTCAGTGCTGACCAGGGATGAATCGACAGTGGGTGGGCGTGATTCGGCATTTGATTCAGACTTCTCCATGAAGCTGGCAGCGTCCACGGTCATCGATGGCCCCGGCAGCTGTTCCGCTGCAGGAAGGCGTTGCGATCAAGCCGCTGAAAAATTGCAACCCTCATGACCATCACGCTGTTCTCCGCGCTAAAAACGTGGCTCTACTGGCAAATGACATTGGTCAATGCAACGTATGCTGCAGAATGCCAAAGGTTTGCAACGATGTTACGCATTTCGCGTCGATCGCTCGATTCGGTCCGGGTCCGCCTTCACTTTTGCTCCGAAGATCCCTCCTGTGCCATCTCCTTTTCGACAATCCCATCTGCGATCTTCTTAATGCTTTCCGCCGTCGATCCCTCCGGCGCAGAAACAGTCGATGCATCCTTGCCATCTGCAGAAGAAGCCGTCGAACGTTGCAACGCCTTCGCCTCCTCCATCAGCTTTTCACCGACACCCACTTCATGATACCTGAACAGCTCGGCCTTCTGCCCTACACCTGGAAGCGCGTGAATCCTCAGAAAGTGCAACCAGCGGTCGACCACCTGATCATTTGCATCGTACAGCTTGATTGCTCTCGAATGCGTCTTCCTCCAAAAATTCTCCTGCGATTTCTTGTGCACAAATGGCGATCGTGGTACGGTCCAGAGCGACGTGCGTGTGGGTAGGTGCGCCACGCCGCTGGCGGGAATGCCTATGGCAAAGGCTGCTCGACGAGCAAAGTCGGCGAACAGATCAAGGTTGTATCGACCGTCTTCGTACGAACGAAGGTGTAGCGTTGCGACATGAATGCCATGTGTCGGTGGGAGCGATTCTGTGGGGAGTAAGCAGTTGGGCAGGACAAATTGCTCTTCTTCCTGTGTGGCGGGAGCGGCGTCGACCTCAGATGCTGTCGCTGAGATACCTTCGCTATGCGAGAGCGCTTGTGATGTGTTGCGCAGCTGATCTAAGGTGACGGAAGACGAGGTGGACGCATTCGATCGGTGAGATGAGGAACTGAAGCTTCGGGCCACCGGAAGTGCAGCACGCCTTTGAACGCGTGATGCCGCCGCTGCAGTAGTCAGGGCCTGACGCGCCAGACTAGTTGATCGTGACGCCATTGCGAAGGTACTGCTGCTCGAGATGACTTCTCGGTGTCGTATCCCCTGGAGATATGGTGATATGACAAGCAAGGTGAGGACGTCGAGAAGAAAGTCGGAAATAGGCTGCAAAAAGAGCACATCACGTGATGCGACCTCTTTTAAAAAATCTCGTACGGTTCAATCTCGGCGCCGGTCGGCGAGGGTCAACCATGAGCGTATACGCGGCACTCTGCGGACACAGAAGGAGCCTTGTTGGAGGAGGTTCACACTTCAAGTAGCAAGCGATTCAATCAAAGTGCCTCCACAAATGTTGCCAGCGAAGCTGTCAGCGTAAATGATAGTCCATATTCAGCTATAAGAGGAGCGTCGAAAAAGTGAATGGGTATAGAGCCTGAGCCTGAACGGCTAATGCTTGCAACGTGCGCCCGTGGGCGGCGTTTTTGAGTCGAATCTCTGGTCCACGCGAGCGGGAGTAGTGCATTTGCCAGGAATCAGATGAGACTGAGCTCTAATGTCCATACTCTGCGTGCCCAGACTCGTACTTTTCTGCCCTTTCCGGATTTGAACAACTCCACCTCCTTGGCGGTCAGACTTGCATCATTCAGGTCCTCTGGCTGTACAGCCTGAGGAGCGTCTGCACTTGAAGCGGGCAGCACAATGTCGATGCCGTCCCACCAGCATTTTCTTGCGGGCTTGCGCCAGAAGAGGAGCAGCTTTTGTGCTGTTGCAAACTGCTGGTGGTCGACGCGGATGTTGTTCATCATGCTCGTCTGGCCTGTGGGATCGTGGTACTCGGCCGCATTCGTCGAGTCAGTCAAGATACCTTCTGCTTCCAGCTCCCCGGCGTGTGTGATGCCGGTTTTGAGCAGGACGAGCGCAATGGAGGTGATGCAGCAGCGATTCGGCTCGAGCGCTCGAAAGCCCCATGTGTCTTCGCGATCAAAGCCGCTCATGCACAGCATATCGATGAGGTGCTGCTCTGCCAAGTTGTTCTCCTTGTTGACGTTGCGCTGCAGTGCCGTAAAGATCTGCTTGCGGTCGAGCAAAGCATCTCCACAGGCGTATTTGAGTCGGAACAGCGCTGCCGTTGGGTGACCCGAGGCGGGATCGGTGCCCTCGAAGGTTTCAGAGTCGACACTGGCTGGCTGAACGCCGACGCTAGCAGCTGCAGCCTTCTTTGGCGGGATGGCAAAGTACTCAAGCTCCTCGCGCAAGACAATGATGGGCTGCTTGTTCATCAGCGGAATCTGCGACATGCCACCTTGGTTGGGGTCGGAGCCTTCGCCCGATGCCTGGGCGTAGTGGTACAGTCCGGAGTTATTACCGTAGCTGGAGCTAGGTCTGTACTTTCCGGAAAGCTCGTTGGTGCCGTAGAACTCGTCTTGCGCTGTTTTGAAGAAGCTGAGGACGTAGGAGAGGCACTGTGGATCAAAGTCGACTAGATAGAGCTCCTCTTCGTCCTCTTCGCCGTCCTGGTCCAAGATCGACGGTACACGAGGCTGACGCGTGAGGATCAAGCCGTTGGGAAAAAGACACAGCAGTACCGATTCGGGCAGATTCATCATGGTTTCGCGTTCAATGGTGAAGCGGGTGCCTCTCAGCTCGAGCGTGAGGTGTGTGCCGGGGTCCTGCCCCGACATGTCGTTGGCGTCGTCCATCATGGTGCTGAATGTCAAGCCGACACTGCGAAGTAATTGCGATGGCCGGTGTCGAGGTATGCGATGCGGATTTTGAAGGGCCGGGTACTCGAGAATGTGAAACGGAACGGTTTGGCAAGAGCGACTCGAACAAAAGAGGGACTAGTGTGCTATCGTAGCTGGATGGGGAGAAAGGTTGCGGATGAGGCGATTGTGTGGTGAAAGGGCGGCCTGTGGCCCCTGACGCGGTGTTGATACGTCAATGTGTGGGAGCAGACGTTGATGAAGGAGGGATGGACGCGGAGGGTGCTTTGATGGCTAGATTGTGGATGTGTTGCCATGCTTCGTGCAGAGTCTCGGGTTTTGTAGAACGGACGCAACACAGCAGCGACTCGGCGTCTGCACTGTACTGACTGTGCGTGCGTTTCGTTTGGCAGACAGGTGGGGAAATCCCAGACGACCGCCCGCGGGTCTGTGGCTGGCCTGCCGGCTGTCTGAATACCTGTCAGCTGCCGCCAGCTGCTGGTTGATGTTGTTGCTGTTTGGATTTTGGTAATTTGTTCGTCGACCACACAAAGCCAGGGTGTAAGATGGAGCTGTTAGATCTGATTATCTATCCTGTCATGGGTGGGAAAATTCCACCTGCTGCTCCTCCACGTAGCTGAGAGCTGGCTGGCACAGCAGGCAAACGGCGCTGCGTGGCTGTTTGCATGGCTTGACCGCTTGCTTCTTGTCGCACTTTCTTCCAGTGAGTAGTACAGTATTCGCGCTTTCAACTCTCGCTCCCATCACCACATTCAACTAGCCTAACCTTTGACGAAGCGACTCACATCACGTACACCGCATCATCGCGCTTGCGCTATTTGGTCCTCGTAGACGATCTCTGATCAGCAAGAAGCCTCTTCCAGCATCGTAAAGCGAAAGCAGCTTTTGGACTCAACAAGGATCAGGTCGATACGGACAACAAGGCCTCAAAAGCATACCTTCAGCCCAGTCATTATATCACGGCACCAAGTATGCCGCTTTCGACACAGATCGCGAGGGTCTCGGATGGCTTGCCATTGGCACAGAGTGTCGATGACGGCAAGACCGAGACCGACCTCTCGGAGCACAAGCAGCAGGCCAAGCTCATCTTCCGCCGCATCACACCGTCGTCAGAGCAGCGCTGCAGTATCGAGAGCGGCAAGTACACCCTGCACTATCTCATCTCGCCACCGCCTGCCATGCCATCGTCTGTCGTCTACCTCACCATTGCCGAAAAGTCGTATCCGCGCAAGCTCGCATTCTCGTACCTGGACGAGCTCTCCAAGGAGTTCGAGCGCAGCTACGGTAATCAGGTGGAACAGAGGACGCTGAGGCCATACGCTTTTGTTAGCTTTGATACCTTCATGCAGCGAACAAAGCGGCTCTACGAGGACTCTCGCACAGCACAGTCGGCAGCGTCGTCAAACCTGGATCGGCTCAACGAAGATCTGCAGGATGTCACGCGCATCATGACAAAGAACATGGAGGATCTGCTTTGGCGAGGTGACAGCTTAGATCAGATGTCGACCATGTCATCCTCGTTGAGAGACGAATCGCTCAAATACCGCAAAGCAGCGCGACAGATCAACATTGACGCCCTCTTGCGCAAATGGGCGCCTGTAGGTGCGGTTGGCTTCCTCTTCCTCTTCATCATCTGGGTCAAATTCTTTTGATTGCCCCGCGCCATACAACAGGACTCGAGTAGGGTCAATAGCACCTGACATCATTTGTACTATAGCTTTCTAATGCTAAGCATTCGCCCGCATTGCTCATCTTCACGGCTGGGACCGTAAATCTTGAGGCTGAGGCATGCTTCCAAAAAGGGCCGAGGCATTCACCGTGGCTCTGTTTCCGACAAATCGGCCCTGGGGATGGACGAATGAGCCGCTGACATGCTCATAGGCATGGGTACAGCACATGCCGCACTGCCGCTCATATTGCAAATTTTCTTTAATGCGCCTGGAGACGAGTGTGAGACGGGATGGAGTCGCTTGGAGGCGACGTGCGTTGCTGTTTGTCAATTGCCTTGAATGGCTACCAGTGGATCGTGCATCGGAAACAAGCCTCGACTGGTGCGGATCGACCGTGCATGTGATGCATTACGCTGGTACACACTTGCATAGAGAGCGCTGTGCCGTGCTGGCTCGGCGGCGCTTCGCTGTTGGTCGCTGATTGGACCCCTAAATCGAAGAAAGAAACGGGGTCCGAGAGTGCGCTCCAGTGCACTGGGGAGAAAGTGTTGGTTCGAGTCGGAATTCAGCCGGTCGAAGACGTGTCCGTCTACGCACAAGCAGTCGACTCTTTTTTGGCTCGGCTAGAATTGAGCTCGAGCGCCAGCCTTCCGCTTGTCGCAAATCAAGTTCGCCTCACACCAACACCCTTTCGGCGCTCTCGTGCCATCGTCTGAGAACTCGTCGGAACAAGGTCCTTCTGCAACGAATCGCGCCGCGACACTGAACTCGGTGTTCGAAATTCGGCGGCGAATCTACGAAAAACCTGACGAACAAGGATTGAAGAACGATACATCGTACTGAGCTGCTTGCCTCGGCCATCACGACGCTGCCTCTTTCAGCGTCACAGCCTCAACCATCGAATGCCCACCAAGCTGTGCAGAACACTCAGAGGAAGCTTGTAGTCAAGCTCGCCCATCTGCTCATCACCGAGTTTCACCATGTCGGTCTCACCTTTTCTTCCAGGCAACAGCATCTGGTCCACGAACGCAGCTCCAACGGGGCCTGTCGCATCGGGAGCGGACCGACAGAGCAGCAACGACGCAGGCAAGTCTCAGGCCAACGCATCGAACAGGGAAGAGACTCCACGCGCCGGCGCTCATCCTTTGCCCAACAAGCCTGGCGCGCCTGGCCGTTCCAACTCTGCCATCTCTGCTCGGAGCGCCGGCAACGCAACCGCCGAGGACGCCGTTCGATCCTTCGACTCTGCGATGAACAATGCAGCGCTTCGACCTGGTGTTATCGGAGGTACTCGAGCTGCTGGCGTCTCAGGCACTCGCGGTCCGAGGCAAGCGGACGTCGGTCGGTCCAACAGCCTTGCTGCCTCGGTGAACAGTCTCCGCTCGGCCAATTCTGGATCACCATTGCCGGCGGTCCAGGCGCAACCTGACCTTCCTCATCGATCGCCTTCACTGCAGGAGAATGCTGCCGGTTCTCACGAGCGGAACGGCAATGTCAGCGGCGAAACCGAATTCGGCACGCCGAGACTCTTTCTCGATGCTCAACACGCTTTCGATCAGGATGACCAGGTAGCAGCCTTGTCCTTTGGTCGACCAACTTCTGCACTCAGCCACGAGGCAGGAAACTTTCCATCTGGCAGACCTCGACCGAATTCTTGGATGCATCCCGCGAGTCGCGACATCGCCGACTCCACATTTTCAAGGCCATTTAGCAGCCAAGGCAATCACGTCGATCCACAAACGTCGCAGAATCCTGAGACTGGCGCTACTTTTGGTGGGTTCGATCTCGCTTCAAAGCGATCGTCTTCGGCTCAAGTCATCCACAGTCCCATGGACGCGAGTGCCAGGGCTGCCTTTGCTTCTGCAGGCCAAATTCACGTCGGCCAGATGCGTCATACTAGCAATCCCACGTCTCCCGGGATCAATTCGGGCTCGTTCGGCCGCAGCAATCGTGCAGACCTCGCTGCAGCGGCGGCTGGACGAGCGACGCCGACCTTGGCGGTGCCCTCCTACATGAATCTACCTGGCGGCTTGCTCTCGCCCACAGCAGCAACTCTCGGAAGTGGAGGCCCACCCACTGCTCAATCTCCTGTAGGCAGTCCGCTCAGCGCGTCGGGCTTTCCGAATCAGCCTTCTTTTCGCTCCGTGTCTGCAGGCTACATCTTCGACAAGCCGAGCAGCCACACTGAAGAGGTCAACGGTGGTGAGTCGGCCACGATCCAAGACATGCTTGCTCGCCTGACTCGAGTCGAGAGCGGCATGAAGGATTTCTCGCGCCAGATCTCGGGCATCTCTCGCAACGTTTCGCTGTTGCTCGAACGCACCAAAGGTCTGCCGCCGGCGAGTCTCTCCAATAATGCTGCAACTTCAGTTCAGGTTACCGCTGCATCGGCGAGCGGCACCACAGCAGAAGACGTGCGCTCCCTGAACGCTCAGGTCAGCGCCCTGGCCAGCAGTGTCTCTCACTTGCTCACGCTGCAAGGCAACGGTCTGGGCAGCGCTGGACAGACCTCGGCACCCTCGCTTGCTGGCCTTGGCCTCGCCTCAAGCGGAGGTATGCTCGGAACACCGCAGCTAGGCGCGCCTAACGGCTTGGACCGTGCTGCGTCGCCGCGCATCGGCAGCAACCCGAGTGGGCAATTTAATTCGAGCGCTTTCAGCCCGCGACCTTCCGGCAACAACCGAGGCTGGAGCGGGCCAAATCAGAACTCTGACCGACGATGGAACCCATCGACTCAGAGTGGTAATGCTCATAATCAAGGCCCAAATCAGGGCGGAGGCGCAGCCGCAGCGAGCTTCGCTACCAACACGAGCTACGAAGAAGGTGCAGCTGGTGTCGGCAGCGCATTTCAGCCCGGAAGCGGAATCGTGCAACCCAACGCCGTCATCTCCAAGTGGGAACATCTCAATCTGCACCCCGACCTGCTCCGGTCCATCCTCAAGTACGGTCTCGGACCACCTAACAAGATTCAGCAACGCGCGTTGCCCTTCCTGCTGCGCGGAAGTGATATTATCGCGCAAGCCCCGCCGACTCAGGAGAGGATCGCATCTTATGTAATTCCATCCTTGCAGCTGGTCTTCAATGTGCTCAACGAAACCGGTGGTCCGGGCCAGACTGCCTCGAATCGCGGTCCAGTTGCACTCATTGTGTCGACGACCGTGGACCAGGCCACGCAGGCACAGCGTATGGCATTGGGTCTTGGCGCACCGCTCGGCATCCGCGTCCACATGGTCGCGGCCAGCAGCATCGACGTGCATCAGGAAGCACAGTCGCTGGTCCAGGCATGGCCCCACATCGTTGTCGGAACGCCTCAAAAAATGAGCGAGCTTTTCACGTACATGACCAACAACGCCTCGTCTTTGAACGGTCCCGGCAAAGGTCCGGGCGTCTCTGCTATCAAGCCCGGCGAGGTTCGACTGGTCGTCTTGGATGAGGTGGATCAACTCATCGCTCGAAATCTAGCTGACCACGTGAGTACCATGTTGCAGGTGCTTCCCTTGCCTACGGCAGCCCGAATTGTTGCCAGAGGTGCGGGCGGACTCAGTCCTGGCTTCCCTCAAAGGGCTGGCAATGCCATCTTTTCGCCGTTCGACAATGCCAACGAGAGCCCTGGAGGCTCCGTAGGCTCTAACACGATTGATCGGCAGGTCGCGCTGTTCTCCAACACCGTGCCGCAGGATGTGCTCAACTTTGCACAGTCGATACATCTCCGTGATTCTGTTCGTGTGCTCGTTCGTCGTGATGGCGCAGGTGGCGGGGCTGGTGGCAGCAGCACCATGCCATCCGGTCCGGGCGGCTCGTCCATCATGGGCGAGCCACACGGTGCTGGCTTGGGCCCGCAGATGCCAAGCTCGCAGCGCGACTTGTCCCAGCCCACGAACGCGCTCGGCGCCCATCCAGTCAATTCGAGCATCAGCACTACCAAAGATGGCATGTTGTCGGCGTTGAAAGGGCTGCGCCAGTACTATCTTTATGTCGCTGTCACCTCTGGTGGTGGAATGGGCGCAGCGAACTCGGCGCAAGGTGTGTCGCACAACCCGGCGAGCGAGATGAAGCTCGATCTCATTTCAGATCTGCTCGAGGACATCGACTTTGGTCAGACGGTCATCTACTGTTCAAACGTTGCCACGCAAGAAGCGTTGATCTACAAGCTCTCGTCCAAAGGCATCGAGTCGCTGGGTCTCAACCGCGAAATGAACTCGTACACGCGGCAGCAGACTCTTGCCAAATTTCGATCGGCTTTATCGCAGTTCGGCAACAACCACATGGTCAGCAGCGACACTTTCGCCGCACCCAATGGGTACGGCGGCGTCAACAACGCGACGATCCGACCTAGCAAGGCGCTTGTGGTGTGTGACATGGCCGTCAACCCGAAAGAGGTGCATCAGGTACCGCTCGTCGTGTTTTACGATATGCCACGCTCCGTTGAGGAGTACAAGGACAAGATCAGCTGCGCTGCAGCCGGTGGCATGGCCAGACCGAGCGTGTGCGTCAACGTCGTCACTGCTTCAGGTGGACCGAGGGGCGATGTCGAGATGCTAAGGACACTCGAGGTTCATCTAGGATGCAAGATGGCCGAATTGCCGATGGATTCTAAGCAGATACTCAACTTCTGATCGTATCCACCCGTTCGATGACCTTCCTCAAGCATATGTGCTTGCGCATCTTTTTCCCTCCCTACCAAAGTCTCGCGTCCAGACCTCTTCCCACTATGAAGCACTGTCTTGGTTGTCCATCTCAAATACCCATCAAGAACCATCATCATCAACAATGTCTTTCTGTTCCGTTCATCCCCTGTTGCGGTCCTGTTCACGCTGTTGATTTAGCCGTCTCTGTTTCCCTAGCATCTCATCATCGCAGCTTCCGTCTCTTTTCATAGTAGCACTAGACGCATCACTGTTTCCTTTGTTCCGAGTCATGATCCTGCATTGCACGTCCTAGACAAGCTTCGTGCTTCAATGTGTGTGTTTTTGTGAAGTGAAAAGACAGAGTTGATCAGCGTTAGGAATGTGGATGCTGTCATTGTGCGGCACGCCGGCATCCGGGAAAGTTTTCACGCGGATACACGGATTCAAGGGTCCACGGATTGGCGGTGGAATGACGCTTTCCAAGTATCATCACCAACACCATCAACTACCACCACCTCACTTCTTGGATACATCATCGATCACATTCGTTGATCGACATAATCTTGACTTCCAATCCGTCGCAGTTCTGCTGGCCCATCGGGGCTATCGTCGACCAGTGCGTAGTGGTCTCGCCCTGCCAACATGTCAAACGAATCAAAGGGGAAAGGCAAGGCATCCTCTTCTCAACAAAACAGCGATGAACAATCCCAATCTCAATCCACGTCCTCAACCACTGGGGGGAGCAGCGCAGCGCAGACCCTGACATCAGCATTACGATCGAGCATGGCGTCTTCGCAGCTGAATTCGGTCATGCAGAGTATGGGTGCGGGAGGGAAGGAAGGTTTCCAAGGTGGAGCAGTGGGAGCGGGTGGGGGTGAGTTGAGAGATTGGCTCGTGCAGGATCTGCGTGCGGGTGGAGCAAGTGGTGTGTCGAGTGGATCGAGTGGAGCTCAGAGGGGAATGTTCCGGACTGGTGGAAGTGCCGTCGGTGAGGAGCGAGATGGCGAGAAGTTGTTTGATGACTTTCAAAGAGGGTTGAGGCTCGATGACAATACCAGTGGTAGCGATGTGGTTGGCAACGCAGGCACACTCGAACAAAGCTGGAATGCAAGCCAGGAAAGCGCAGGCTGGCAAAGCTGGAGTCTGGCTCAAATGAGGTCGTTCGACACGTACACGCAACTAGACGCTCCTCTACACGAATCTGTTCGCAACGATCATTCCCACATTACAAATGATACGACCGCACCGCGTCAACTTCCGCACCCACCGGCAAACGCATCCCTTGCTCAATCCGACGACATCTTCTCTCTGCTCGACGCGGAATCTCAATCCTCAGCACCGTCTCAACCGGAAGCCTCGCTGTCCTCCGCGGTCCTGTCCAACTTCTCCTCCACCTATCGTCCACCCTCGCCCTCCCATCCCAGCTTCAGCCGCGAACAAGCAGCCCTGCACCTCTCTCTCGCCGAAGCGCAATCCTCCACCCAATCTCAACGCGATCTCGTCATCCCTCGCCCCGACAACCCATCCACCCTGGAAGGCGTCTACGCTCCCACACCCGAAGCCGCCCTCTCCTCCATCTTCGCCACCACAGGCCGTGACGAATCCACCGACGTCACCGAAACCGAATCCATCGACGACAGAGGCAGAACGGTCATTAAGAAGATCACAAAGCACTTTGATGCTTCGAGCTACATCGACGACGTCTACGGCATCTCTCCCGTGTTGAATGAGACGATCGAGGAGGTGCTGAAACCGGACACCACGGGGGAGAACAGGGAGAAGGCTGTCAGAAGGTTGGAAAGTCTTTGGCGACATATCAGCAACTCGGGACCACAGAATCAGGGCGCGGATTGGGTGGATGGTTGGTTGCTGAAGAATACTTGATCACACAGACGCGGGTTATGATGTGGAAGAAGATGGATTTCCTATGCATCGCGAGAAGGATTAGCGAAAACAGCCGACACGGCGGAGCTTTGTGAAGCAAGACGAGCAGTCTTCTTGTCGTAATACACTTTGCACATGACCTGCTTGACCATCTGCAACGCATACAGCTCCAAATTCGCCTCCGAAGTGGTGAGCAACGTCTTGACCTGTGCTGGTGTCCAAACGAGGTTGTACGAGTTGCTGAAAGGTGACGTGCTCGGATCGTACGCGGGATTCGTGGGGTTCGGCAAAAGTGGACAGTATATCAACCAGAACGTCGAGCCGTCCTCCTCTCGTGTTCCCTGCAGCACTCTGGCATACTGATCGAGGAACTTCTGCTCCATCGTGCGGTCTACCGTCCTACCCTGTCCCTCGGGTAGAGGTAGGACAGGTTCGAAGAGGTGCGTTTGATCCGTGAGCGTGAGTTGGCAATCGTCTGCGAAGTTGTGAATGCGTCGCATGGCCGAGCCGGCTTGTACGTCGGAGGAGGCGTCAAAGGCAATGATGATATCGGCGGAGCGTTCTTTGCGTGCGAGAATGTGGTTGGGAAGGTTGTTAGACATGCCCGAGTCCATGAGCCTGATGCGTCCTTGGGACTCCCACGAGCTGCTCGCACTGGTGTCGTCTTCCGGCCTTTGTGTACGCCGCGCTGGGATGTCAGCTGGAATCGCTGTACCATGTTTACCTAGCTGCAAGTCGGGACCGTCCTCGAGTGTGACTATGCGAGAATCATGTAGCGGCAGCGAAACACGCAGCTCGCTCCAGTCCGATGTGTTCTGCGCTGTCGGCCTGTTTGATACATCCACAGACTCTTCTGCCAACACATTGGCCACAACGTATTCGCCATCATGTGAAAGGCTGAGGTGCAATTTGGGTATCGACGAAATGTCGGGATGCTTGGACCGCCATTCGTCTGAAAAGCTCAAGGCCGGTTTCATCGTGCGCAGTCCTTGTTCTTCGAGCTGACCGACGACGTCGCTTGAAGAGACGTGTTTGCGAACGCAGAGATCTTTCCACGAGACCATGTATTTCGGGTATAAGGCCTTGTAGGCTGCTTCTTTGGCGCACCATCTGTTTGCGATATAGCGCTCCAGGTGCGAGGATTCCGAGGTCAGGCGCAGCGAGAGCTCCTGGTATTCGTTCCATTCGGACTCGCAAAGGATGCGTTTGGCAACTTTCTCCAATGCTGTTTGCTCGGTGGACTGTTTTGATTGCAACTGCTCGTTGGCTGATTCGGCAGGAGACGAACTTGGCCGGGATCGACGACGCTGAAAGAGGTGTCGCAAGCGCGGCGTGTGCAGTATGTCGACTCCGATGCCGAGAATGCTCGGGCTCGACGCTTTTTTGTCGCTGACCTTGGGTACGGGTGACACATTGAGGCCGTAGAAAGGGTTCGGTTCGTCACCCGCACGGATCGGATTGCCCCACCTCCGTTCCCATCGCTTCATCCGAACAAAGTTATTGAGGAAATGCAGAATGCGCGACATGACAGTGCCCTTTGGCAAGGAAGCCAAGAGCGCTGAAATGTAACCTGTGAGCGGACCTGCCGGGGCACTCGTGCATTGGCCCAGAAGAAGCGAAAGTGACCCCTCCGGTCGTCGATTCAGCGAGCGACCAGAGACGAAGGGTCGGCCCCAAGCCCAAGTGGGTATGTAGCCTTGCACATCGGCACTTCCGACTTCGAGCGGTGTTGCCTCGAACCACTGAAAGTAGCCCTTAGCAGCAGGCAGCGCGAAGACATCTGCAGTGTTGTCGACGCCGTTCGCCAGCTGCGCAGATGACGCGGGAGATGGGTTCGGAGCCTTGCTGGGCGTCACTGCTTTTGACGCTGCAGTTTGATGCTGGGTGAGAGCGCGCTTCGGAGGTTGGCCTTTGCTTAGAGACGAGTCGGAACGAGGTCGAACACCTGGCGCGTCTCGGGGAGCTACACGAACGGCAGTGAAGATGGGCAGCGGTTCGTGTCCGGAGCTGATCCCAGATCTCGACCAAACTTTCGAGAATTGGAAGCTGGCCCTGCTGAGCCTTGCTATTGGCTCCCTCGACAGAAACTGATACGTTGTTGTCAGCGTAGCGTAGAGATCCATGATGCCGAGTCCGACGATGCCAGCTTGCGCTTTGCGAACAAGCGGACCGAGCAGAAAGTAGACGCCGCGACTACTCCGGGCTACCGTATCGAGGGCATGTACGCTCATCGGGTGAGCCAGCTCGCTTGCGACGGCGAGGTAATGCCTAACGAGACGCTCGGCGTCTTGGCAGGCAATGGTGTAGTAAGCAGCCAGCGTCCAACAACTTCCACTGACACCGCCGGCCCACGAAAGGCAGTCCCACAGCTCGGCTCGCTTAGCGGCGGCGATCACGCCAGCGAATCCGTACATCGCCCGGTAGCCACCGCCGGAACCGCCCAGTGCGATGAGCGGTACATCGCAAGGATGCACTTGCTCCGTAGCAGGCAGCTCAAGAAAGCGCTTCAGATCGTCCCTTCCGTGCGATGACAAGAGATCTTGCCTTCTGCGCAAAAACTTGATCTCTTCTGGGTGCAATGCTGATGACCTCCGTACGTTTGCGTCCCAGTCAAGCTCCGGATACGCCTTGACATCGGCAGCGTCCCTAGAAAGAAGACGCTTGACATGTGCCAGATCTTTCGCCCTGCCTGACCAGCGCCTCAAAAGTCTTCTGACGATTGATCCCTGCTCGCCCGGACCCAAGACGTCGCTGGAGATGATGACCTCATTTGGCGACCGAGATGGATCGGCGTGTAGCACGACCGGCGTGCTTTCAGTCGTCACTGGAAGCGCTTCCTCCACAGGAACGATGCGGGGTCCCAACCTTGTCCGAATGAGCCTATACTTGCTGAGCTGGAGAGTCTGACCCAGCTGCGGAATGCGAGAGGACACCGGAGCTGCTTGAAAGAGTGTGACAAGCGCACACAGGCAGTAGACCTTGACATATAGATAGGTCGGGCTCTGACGCAGAGATGTCAGGACTGGCATCACTGCACTTGTGTAAGCATGTTTGGGCTTACCTGGGGTCGAGTGACCGGTTGATGGTGTTGAGGAGCAAGCCTTGCGAAAGCGAGAATGAGAAGAAAGGGCGTAACCGAGCCTCGCTCAACGTGGGACACGTTCATGCAGGTCGTCGGAGCATCCGCGGAAACAGAATTCAAGCTCCACATTTTTTGGGCTTCTTCTTTTGGTTTTTCTTTCTCTCGGAAGACGGGCAGAATGGTCCGCAGCACACAGAGATTTGGTTGAACACATGGTGGCGGCTTGCTCCTTCTCCACCTCTCCAGCATCAATCACCTCTTCTGTTCACGACCCCTTGCGACTCACGGCACTAGCCGCTCCTCTCACGATGCCGACGTTCGAGTCGAAGCCATTGCGAAAGTCGAACTCGCTGCTGGCGAGGTTGGCGCCGCAGGTAAGACGGAGGCCGCTTCTTTTCTTCGGTCTCCCTTTTCTGGCCACCATGGTCGGAGCTAGCTTTGGGCTGGCCAGCCTGACGCAGACGAGATACGACTACAACGCCACAAAGGTGCAGACAATATCAAAGGAGGAGGAGTTGCGCATGAAAAAGGATCGAAAGAGGATTGATATCCGGGAAGAGTACTTCAAACTACAGTCAAAGGAGGACGAGCTGGATGATTGGGAGCCCAAGCGTATCGATCGTCCCGATGGTGTCGCAGACTGGGGAGTGGCCCCGACAGGGTACAAGTCCATCCAGACTGAAGCTCTCTCTGCCCGAGATGCCGAGAACGAGAAGAGTAAAGGGTTTACTGCCGACAATGTCCTCTCCTCGAGTAAGCAGGCCCAGGTAGTGCTTGGTCCGGACGGCAAGCCATGTCGTGCTTGCAATTCAAAGCTTGCTTTCACAGCAGCGATGAAAGGCACAAAAATCCCATCTGCTGGTACCAGCTCGAAAGATAGCTCCAGCGGCAAAGCAGCATCGACGACCGGAGCTGCTGCAGTGGCCCTACCGACTGCGGCGATCGCGGCCACATCGTCAGCGTCCACGACTTGCCCGCCTGACGGCGAAGAACTCGGTCGATCTGCCTGGACTTTGCTTCATTCTTCCGCAGCGTATTTCCCTGAGAATCCTTCGGCTCAGCAGCAAAGCTCGATGCTCGCCCTCTTCCGTGCACTACCACATATCTACCCTTGCCACTCTTGCGCTGAAGCGCTCGGAGAAGAATATCGGCGTGAAGACAAGGAGGGCGGCTGGGAAGACCGTAGCCTGAAGCTCGCCACTGCTGTACGTTCGGGGCCTTCTCTGCGTAAGTGGCTTTGCGGCATTCACAACGAGGTCAACCAACGACTTGGGAAGCCGACCTTCCCATGCACCGAAGCACACCTCTCCGAAAGATGGCTGGACGGTCCAACTGACGGGAGCTGCGATTGAATAGGCATGCTTTCCAAGACCAGTATCCTGCACTCCGCCTCTCATTGTCGCCCGTATCAAATCAATGTACTTTTAGTCAATCAACAGCTGTGTCCTTGTTACCATACATGCTTGACATTCGGAGCTTGACATTCGGAGCACTAAACAACGAACCTATCGGCGGATCTGATCTGACGTGGGATCGGGCATCCCGATCGGATCGAAATCCTTCAAGTCAATTTCACGCGCTGATCTTCTCAGGCGACCCTGATCTGATTGGCTCTGGAGTTCGGTGACGCGAAGTTGCAGATGCTTCGAAGAATACAGACCGACCGGCACTCCAGTCTTCAAAGTGCCGGTCGCACAGCAACTTCCTCTACGAGATTGCGCAGCGGCAACTGCGGCAATGCTTCACTCTGGATCACGTATCTGCAGCCGTTCGGGGCCCCGCGAGCCACCTACGTTTGAATTAGGCCCCGATCCGTCATTGCAAGCAAAGCGGACAAGGTCGGAAATAGTTTGAGCGGGACAGCGAGGTGAATCAGCGACGACACGCGAAGAAATGGGAAGAAAATGCAAGCCACAACATCACGGTGTCGACCTTTGAGGTCGGGAAGGCCGGGAAGAAGGCCTAGGCTGAGATTCGGTGCGGAGAAAGAGAGAGACACGGCAAAACTGGCAAGGTCAGAATTGACCGATCCGCCAAGTGGACGAAACTGTGACTACCGGGCACAACAGGTGTTGCATCTCTGACGAGGAGCTTCGGCGAAAATGGGGGAGAGCGGGGTAGCGAAAATCCTCAAGCCTGGTCGCGGTCGGTCAGTCGAAAATGAACAACGAGCAGCCGCACTCTCGCCCGCCAAGTTGGAGTTGGTCAATTCCGGTTATCGTCGTCAGAGCAGCAACCGGTGCACAAGGAAGTGTGAACGCAATTTCGTCGCCCATCCTGTCTTGTCCTTCCCACCATCATCATCTGGACCCTCAGCTTCAAGCTCGTCCTTGCCCTTTTCACATTGGACCACTCGGACGCACGCATTAAGCATCTCCATCGAACTTCTCCGTTCGTCCTAGTCAATCGCCTCTGGCCCTTCTTTCCTCCTCAAGTTATAATACAAGATGGCTGACGATCAATCATCGGCCGCCATCAAGGACGAGGAGTTCGAGCAGAAGAAGCAGGCCACCTCGTCGGTCAAGTCCTTCCTCTCCGGTGGTTTCGGTGGTGTTTGCTCCGTTCTCGTCGGGCATCCCTTCGATCTTACTAAGACACGTCTGCAAACGGCAGCCGACGGCAAATACACCGGTGGTCTGGATGTGGTAAAACAGACGATCAAGGCGGATGGTATCAAGGGGTAAGTAGCTCGCTCGTTCATCTTCGCACCACAAACGGCTGAGAAAAACTGACGCCGACGGCTTCCTTCTGCTTCCTACCGCACACAGCATGTACCGTGGTATGGGACCACCTCTGATCGGAGTCACCCCCATCTTTGCGCTCTCCTTCTGGTCGTATGATATGGGCAAGAAGCTGGTGTATGCCATGACCCCGAGCCGTACCGACCCCAAGCTTTCGATTCCCGAGCTCGCCTTTGCCGGTTTCTTCAGTGCGATCCCCACCACCATGGTTGCCGGACCAGCAGAACGTGTCAAAGTGCTCTTGCAATTGCAAGGTCAGAGTGGCAGCACTGGTCCCACGTACAACGGTCCCGTCGACGTCGTTCGCCAGCTGTACAAGGAAGGCGGTCTCAAGTCGATCTTCCGCGGTACCGGTGCCACCCTCGCCCGTGACGGTCCAGGATCGGCCGCCTACTTCTGCGCGTACGAAGCATCCAAGCGTCTGTTGACGCCCGCAGGACAGGATCCTCAGCAGCTCAACTTCCTGAATGTGCTCACCGCAGGTGGTCTGGCAGGTATGGCCATGTGGGCGCTCGCGATCCCTCCCGATGTGATCAAGTCTCGCTACCAGGGCGCTCCTCACGGCACGTACAGCGGTTTCCTCGACTGCGCACGAAAGACGGTCGCCAAGGACGGCATGAAGGCGCTCTTCAAGGGTTTCGGCCCTGCCATGGCTCGTGCTTTCCCGGCCAACGCAGCCACTTTCCTCGGTGTCGAGGTCTCGCTGCAGGCCATGAACAAGATGTTCTAAAACGACCTTCCCACGATCATCACGGCTTGACAACGACAGTCGATTCGCAGCGCTTGGCTTTTCGGCTTGTCCGAAGTCGCCTTCAGCCGAATTCACGCCTTTTTGTCAATATTTTGGCCCTTTCTAGACGTAATGCGCTTCAAAAGTAGATCTCCGGATCGGCCATACAGCCGACGTGTGATGGCGGATGTGACGGCTACAAAGATTGGTCACGTCTGGTCTCCACTGTGTGTTTGTCGGGACGGTGATTGAGCAGTGCGAACACAGGTTGCGGTAAAGTGTGATATTGCAATCAAATCTCTCGCGTCTCATTCGTCGCCGGCTTCCGTGCCAAGAGCAAAAAGCGCTTAGACCAAGACCGGAATTCGCGACGCAGAAGAGGAATTTTGAGCTGTTTTGGGACCCTGTGTGCTGCACGGAAGTATGAAAGTTCGGAAAGGGCGTGGAGCCGTCAGCCGTTCAGTGTTGCTCTGGTCCATCTACGCCATCCCTGACCATTGCATCCATCACCCCGCGCACACAGAGCACACAGACCACAGACATCATCTCGGGAAGGAGTTCGTCAACAATATGGTGATTGCCTCAGCAGAGGCAGGACCGAGCTCGGCGCCGAACCTCAGCCTACTTCCCGCAAACGTTCTCACCATCTTTCTGGCACGGTTTCACGCTCGCCACGGAAATCAGATTGACTACCAGTATCCCCCTGCCTCACCAGCTGGAGCTCGCGACAGTGTCCAGCTCATCGACGTCGACGACGGTGAGGAGGGTAATTCAACGAGCCACGATCCTCATCATGCAGTCGACCTCAGCGGAGTCGAATGGAAAGTGCTTCCTAGCGGCGGGCATCTCATCGAAAAGGACGTCATCTACTTTCAGACCTCTCTCAAAGGCAGCACAGGCGTAGCGTGCTTCCGTAACATTCAGCTCAACGATGACACTGCAGATTCAGCCGACCAACGTGGAGCTCGCATGGTGAGCGTCGGTCTGATCCTCCAGTGTGAAGGGCACGCCGACCAGTACGCCTCTTCGTTGGCGCAGCAACTCGCCATCGTCCCTCATCTTTCCAATCTCGAAACATTGGCTGACGAGCTCGCACGTGATCCCAAAGATCTTTCGCCACTCAAAAAGTACTACGAGATGCACAAACCTCACGTCGGAAGCAGCAGTGTGCAAGATGGCCAAAAGATGGATGGCAAACGCATGAAGCAGTTGCGCATGAGGCGTCGTCGCGACCCACGCAATCTACTTCATGACCCTATTTCGCACATGCCAGCTCTGTGCGGCTCGCTCGGCGCCCTCCTCCCACACCTCATCAAGAAGCTCATGCTACCTCGTCATCGTCTGCTCATTTTTTCTCCCTCTCCACCCGTTGTGCACGCCGCGCAACTCGGATACAACCTAGCGGACCTCGTAGCCTTGGGCATCGGTAGGTCAGGCAAGAGGCACGAAAATCTGCAATCCTTTGCGCGTAGATGGATCGTCCAGGTCAAAGGACAGATCGGCGTTCATGATATTCCAGCACTGGAGGATGAGGAGAAACGGCGTGGTAACAGTGCAGCAGTCCTCTTGGAGCCGAGCTGGATCGCCTGGTCGACGGACAAGATTCTGCTAGACAAGCCACATCTGTTCGACAGCGTGCTCGATTTGACCCCTCTCATCACTCGCGACTCGCACGGGCTGTTGGTCGAAGCGTGTCTTGAGGATGCCTCGACCATGGCTCGGCTGTGGACCGTGCTTCGTCCTTCGTCCGCCGCTACGTCTGCTGGTGGACGTGGCTTTCCAAAAGCGCAGCTGAAGGCGCAGAGTTGGACGACGCGCGAGTTCGCGACCTTCAACGAGCTTGATGCACAAGCGCGACGTCACGCCGAACGAGCGGAGCGTCTAGGCGCATCGGCGTGCATCAGCCGACGAAAGTCGAGGAACAAGCTCGTTCGATCTACGTCTCGTCGATCTGACGATCAGCAAGTGGAAATCAACGGCGATTATGGACATACGCTAGCGCAGAACAGTGCCGTATCGCAATGGCGCGGAGCGTCCGCGCGGTCACCCCGTCGCAGCGGCGCTGGGACGTTGAGCGCAGCATTGGCATTCTTGAGGTACTGGCTGGCTGGGTGGTGGTTCCTACCCAGTCACTGGCGGTATGGCCTTCCTGCCGCCTATGTGTTGCCGCTTGGTATCAGAGGAGATGGCGGCGTCCGAGCCAGTATTCTGGTGATGCCGGAGGACGAGAGCGACGACGACGAGGATGATTTGGACGAGCAAGAGGATCTCGAGATCGCAGCCGAAGATGAGGAGGAAGAGGAGAGACGCAGCGCTCTAGCTGCTGGTTCTGACCTTTCACCCACCCACGTCAATGGTGGTCTGTCCAGCGGTGTCCACGCACGAGCTATCCCGATAGAAGACCAGCATACCAGCACCAACAGTTCCTCCGACACGGAAGGTCTGGACCTGACCCATACGCGTCACAACCACCATCATCACCTCGTACCACCCGACCCGCTCCTCGCCGCTGTCGGTGCCAGTCCCGTGCGCGGTTCCGGCATCACCGAGTCCGATCGCATGTCTCACGCTTCCTTGCACCGACGTCGAAGCACCGACCGAAGTCTCTATGCGCGCTCCTCGTCCGGGGGAGAACTGCACACCGACTCCCACAATCCGGATTTTGACCTAGAGGAACACATGCGCTTCCGTTCGATCCTTTCTGACTCGTTGTGGATGGTTTGGTCTCACTGGACCACCGCGCTCGTCTCTGGTCTGCTCGACATTTTGGAAGATCGACTGGCGCAGATCGAGCAAGAAGACGACGAGCAGGCGGAGCATGGTGATGAGAGCGAGCTCTCGCAGCTGCTCGTAGCCAAGGTGCGGGCAGGATTGGAGATCGAGCTTGGTGCCAAGGATATGGCGTCTCTGGGTTTGAGTGCGGGGAACAAGCTTGATGTCGAGTTGGTGGAGACGTTAGGTTCGCAGTACTTAGCCCTGCTGACGGCGACGCTTTGCGGCGACGCGGGAGGAGGCGAGGCGAGGGTGAGGGTGAAAAAGGGTTGGTCGGTGATTCGATGGTTGTTGTGACACTAGTCTTGCTCCATGTCGGTGGTTGAAACTGATGATGATGGTTGGGTAGGGTCCAGTGGGGAGCTGTGTGGTGGCTGTGTGGCTGTGTCCGCTCCTTGTCGTTCCTCACCATCCTCGTCTTCCTCATCTTCATCCTCATCCTCATCTCCCTCATCATCATCGCCTTCCTTCGCACTCGATCTCACCATCATTTCCCTGATCACCTCCTTCACCCTCGCATTCGCCTCTTTCCCCACCCAACCCTCGTCTCTATCCAGCATACCTCCCGTACCTTGTTCTTCTTCTTCTTCTCCACTCGCGGCTGTGACGACGTGTTTGACGAGCAATTCGTAGATTGTAGCATCGCCCAAAATGTTTCTGTGGGGATGGTGTACGGTTGCGGAATCGAGGCTGTTGAGGAGGGAATTCTGCTGCTCTCTTGGTAGGAGGAGACGTAGGTTGCCGTGGTCGGAGGTGATGTGGTCTGAAAGGAGGGCAGAGAGGTGGGCGAGGAAGGGGGGTTTGGTTCCGATGTCCAAAGAGGAAGAATGGGCGTTGGTGTGGGGTGGGATGATGGTTGGAGGAGCGGCTATGGATTGAGTGAGGGTTGGTGCTGGTAGCGAGTCATCAGCGGGAGACGCGCTGATCGTAGAAGCAGCAGTGACTGGGATGGTACTGCTAGAGACACCGCTTGTGGACTGAACAGGGTTAGCGACAGCAGTGGGGCCGATCGAAGGTTTCTCGTTAGCCAAGAAAGCATCGTACATCCGACGTCGCAGCTGATCCACGTATCCGTTCTCCTTCAGCTCCTGCATCACTTGATCCGGTGTCAGTCCAGTCACAACAGCTTCAGAAGCTTGTGACCTCAACGCGCCAGCATCTGCAACGTCTGCGTCCGTGACCGTCAATTTGTCTGTGGTCACCGCTGATGGTGCACCCGATGCGTCGACGAGGGTTGTGTTGGATGCCGTGGGGGGTGCGGTCGAGCTGCTTTCGGCGGAGGGTAGTGCTAAGGCAGATGTGACGATACTTTCATTCGGAGCGCTCATGGTGGCAGTGTGCGCGCGTGAAGCGTGGTACAGAATGGCGGGATGAAAAGATGGGGAGCAGGTAGAACAACACTTTCGGTGAGAAGGAGGAGGACCCTGAACTCGCATTGGCGCTGCCGCGTTCCGAGATTTCTCAATCGGAGAGGATCTGCAACGCGTTGGCTGCCGAGGCTTTCGTGCTGACAGTGCGAAACACAGAACAATTGACAAGACGCTCGTGGTGTTCCGTCGAATGTCGAATGCGGAGCTTGATTGAACGATTATACTAGCCTCTCACAAGCGCTACGACCCACAAAAGACACACACAAACAGCAACAAGTAGAAGAAGTCATCATCGATGTCATTTGGGACAAGCTACGCGGCGGCGGATACACGAGTGGCAAAGAAATCGTTATCTAAGTCAGTACAATACTCTTCTTTGTCATAACCCTCCAATGGTCACAGTACCCAATACCCAGCTGGAATGAGAAAACCTTGACCAACCCAAAGAACAAAACTCAGTATCCGATGTAGATATCAACAAATGCCTGCTCCCCTTTTATACACGTGGTCCGAGAGGACAAGGCGTCTACCGACCTCCGCTCAATTTTGTACACTAGAGCTAAGAGGAAGAAGAGAAGGAGCAGGGGTGTTTATGTCCGCCCATCGGGGTAGATATCATCCTCGTTGTTCTTGGGGATGGTCAAGGTTTTTCCGGGGTCGGTTGTGCGGCGACGGTGACGGAGCCCGTGCTGTGCGAGAGACCTGGGAGGTTACGATCGGAGGCGCTTGGTGAGATGACTTACTGTGTCGAACAGTGCAGCCAGTGAATGTGTTACTGGCTGCGAGATGTCTTGAAGATTGATGTGGTTGAGAAGAAAGGAGGGGACTGGACAGACTGGAATATCTTTTCTTCGCCTTCAAGGTCGCAGTGAAAAATCACACACACGCGCGAGACAAAAACGCAGGAAGCTCGGAAGGCGGACTTTAGGACCCTTGACCTCGTACGCAACACCTTCTCGTGACAATCTAGGCAAGTTCTTCCCCCTCTGCAACCACTTCATCCACCGTGACAATGTTCGCAACAACAAGAAGGTCGTCAGCCGTCAAGGCTCTGTACGACAGCGTCGTACAGGAGGCGGAACGCACCGTAAGTGCCTCCTGCTAACAGCTCTGAACCTACGGGTCTCTGGTTGACTCAATTTCTTCCTCCCTTCATTGCTCGATACAGGCAAAGACCGGTCCTCTCGTGTCATATCTGCAGAAGCAGTATCAAAATATCGAAAGCGCCGACTCGTCATCGAACAAAGGCGGATACCATGCCTTCATCGCGCCATCAAAGACGGCAGCAGAGATTCAACAGCAGAATCTCGAAAACCTGCATGTCTTCCTGCAAAACAAGGCATTGCATTCAGTGAGTGCATCTACTCGAATCGGAACATTCAATAGCGATACATGACTAACCAGACTTTCAATGACTGGCTGCACAACACAGGAACTTCTGCAGCGATACAACCCCACAACCGACATGACCGAAGAAGAGCGTGTCCGTCTCACCGCACGTCGTGTAGGCCTAGACGTACCTATCACCTACGACTCCGCCTCTGAAGCCTCCTCCGCCACCGCTAACAACTGCAGGGAAAGTGCACAGATCGCTCAGGACCAATACAAGCAGGACAAGGACAATCGCGAAGGTCAGCTGTATTCTGGTAAAGGTGACGGTAGCAATGTCGGTGGTCCGCTACGACCGCCCGGTTCCAAAGAGTAGATTCCACTTGGTAATTACAATCCGTACTCTTCAAACTTGGCTGCTACTTTGCCGACTTCGACGTTGCCTCCGCTCCACACGATCCCAATACGGATCTCTGGCTGCGCCTCGCCGCGCTGCGTCTTTTCTTGGGCAACGTGACGAACCCAATCTTGGATACCCCAGAGCGATCGATCCGTCTCATCGGCGGGGATACCGCCGGTCTGCTGCTCAGCTGCTTCGTTGAAGCCTTGCAGAACGGTCGCGAGGCCGACGGCTGCACTTGGTTCGACAAACTGCTTCTGACGCGTCCAGTGCAGATCGAGTGCTTTGAGCACGTTTTCCTCGCGAGCTGTGACGATGCCATCGACGTTGTTCTGGATGTGTTCGAGAGTAAGGGGAGAGAGCGAGGTGAGAAGGCCGTCGCAGATGGTCTTGGGCGGTTGGGGTGGAATTTGGACTGAGCCTGTTTGGTAGGAGTGGAAAGCGTCGTTGACGAGATCTGGTTCAGCTCCGATGACGATGATTCTGTCGTCGGCTCCTTTGACCGCGGTGGAGACGCCAGAGAGCATGCCTCCTCCTCCGACAGGTGCGATAATTATGTCGAATACGGGCTCGGTGTCGGGCCTCTTCTGCCAAGCTGCTTCTGCCTTCGGACCAGCAGGAGGAACGTTTCTCGCTCCATGAAGCGTCCTTGCATTCGACGACTGAACCTCGGCTGCATGGGAGCACGCAGCCCTCGCCTCCAACTGCGGTGCCTGATCCAGCATCTCCAACGCCATTGTCCCCTGCCCAGCGATCACCAACGGCTCATCGTAAGGATGCACAAACTTGACCGTATACCCTTTCGCTTCATACTCTTGCATCACTGCCTTTGCTGTCGACTCACGCGCCTCTAGCGTAGGCTTGCAAAACGTGATCCTCGCACCGTACCCCGCCACCGCCTCCTTCTTCGGCTTGGGTGCGTTGTCCGGCATCACCACGGCGGCGATACACCCAGCTGACTTGGCAGCGCACGCGAGCGCCGCTGCATGGTTGCCGCTGGAGTGCGTCACCACCACGAGCTTTTCGGGATTGAAGTCGGTGGTTCGGGAGGAAGTGGAAGATGCCTCGTGTTCGGTTTTGGCGGCGGCGAGGTGGACGAGGACGGAGTTGGTGGCGCCGCGGTACTTGAAGGCACCTACTCGCTGAAGATGCTCGGCTTTGAAGCCGAGGCGTATGCGTGCTTGGGAGGACGGGGAAGCAGAGGCTGGGCCGAAGAGGGCTTGCGTTGCGAGCGTGTCGATCGCCTGGTTGGTGAGGAGAGGCGTGTAGTGGGTGTATGGCGCGACGCGGCCGTGCGCCTCTTGGATATCTCCGAACGTCACCATCTTGGGAACCTTTCAAATGTATGATGAAGAGCAGCGTCCGATGTCGTTGAGAGAGCAGCTATGTTGCTGCTGGATAAATCAAAGATGAGGACCCTAAGCTATCTCTTGGACACCGGAGCTGAGTCGGCAACATGACCGGCGCTGAGCAACACATTCTTCTTTCCGCACGGAAGCCTCCCCGAGTAGCACGAAATAGGCTGCGAGGTCGAGAGCCGAGGTCTAACACGTCAACAATTTCGCAGCACGATGACGGCTGACCCTTTGTCGCTCTGTCCTCGCAGATCAGGGAAATTGGCAGGCTTGCAGACGCAGCACACAAGATTTCTTCGCGCAGCTTCTTCTCGCTGTGGGCCGCTACAGCCTTTCCGTCTCTGACCGGGAAATTCTGTGCCTGCCAATCGAGCGTCGTTCATTCGCTTCCGGACACTCCACACGCACAAATCTCTCTCCCCTTCCTTCCGTCGTCGTACGTCGCACCCAACACCTCCCTCTTTACACATAAAACGGTGCGCTGGCGAACCTTCCATACGAGACAATGGCGCCGATTCCCAACGCACAGCAGGCCTCACAACAGGCAGCAAGAGCTGCCGACCGTGCACAGGTCACCGCCAACAACACGGCGAACAAACTTTCAAAATGGGTTGAAGAGAACCGCACACTGGTGATCGCTCTCGCTACGGGTACCCTTGCCCTCGGAGGCTACTACTTCTATTCTCGATCGTCGTCCAAGGCGAAAGCAAAGGGTACTGTCACCGACAGCGACGACGAAGAAAAGGCTGGCTCATCTAGTGGTGCCGCTGCCAGCGCTGCAGGAAAGAAGAAGAAGAAGAAGGGCACAAAGAAGAAGACGACTGGTGCGACACCCGGTACAGCTAGCGGGTCTTCGACCACCGACTCTTCGTCGCAACGTGCTGATGGTCTGCCAACCGACCCATCAGGTCCATTGCTCGACGAGGCGACGGATGATCAGCTTGCCGAGCTTCCCGAAGCCGAAATCCTCAAGTTGCCTCAGGCAAAGCGCGAGAGCTTGTCACAGCACCTCAAGACTCTTGGCAACAAGGCCTACTCGAACCGTCAATTTGAAAAGGCCATCGGCCACTACACCAAGGCTATCGCTGCCCACCCCATGGCCGTGTTCTACTCGAACCGCGCCGCCTGCTACGCCAACCTGAGCAAGCCACAGCAGGTGGTAGACGACTGCGACGAGGCGCTCAAGATGGACCACGTCTACGTCAAGGCTCTCAACCGTCGTGCTGTCGCCAAGGAACAGCTCGGCAACCCCAAGGAGGGCGAGGAGGGGATCGGCGAGCAGAAAGCAGAGCTGCTGTTCGACTCGTTGGCCGATTTCACCGCCGTCGCCATCCTCGGGCAATTCAAGGACCAGACGGCCACCGAGAGCGTGGAGCGTGTACTGCGCAAGCTCGCTACAGGCAAGGCACAGGACATCCTCAAGAGCCGCGAGCCAAAGCTCCCCTCGCCCACGTTTGTCACCGCCTACCTCGAAGCTTTCCGTGCCAAGCCCAAGCCCACTTTGCCCGAAAGCCCGAGTCAGGGCGACGAGACGCTGCTCAAGGCGTACGGTGCCTTGGATGCCAAGAGCTACCCTCACGCATTTACACTATTCAACGAGGCCATCGAGCAGGGACTCAGCAACCAAGAGCTCGAGGCCAACGCGTACAACATGCGCGGCACCTTCAAGTTCGTCATCGGCAACGCCAAGGAAGCGCTCGCCGACCTGGAACGCAGCACGTCGCTGCGACCCAACTACGTCCAGTCGTGGGTCAAGAAGGCGTCGGTGCACATGGAGCTCTCGGACAAGGACGAAGCGTTCAAGGACTTCGACAAGGCCATCGAAGCCGACGCCCAAGACCCCGACATCTACTACCACCGCGGACAGGTCAACTTCATCCTCGGCGAGTTCGACGCCGCCATCAAGGACTACGAGAAGTCGACCTCGCTCGACGACACCTTCATCTTCTCGCAGGTGCAGTACGCCGTTGCGCACTACAAGAACGGCAACATCGGTCACTCGACCGCGGCGTTCCGCAAGCTGCTGCGAAACTTTGACACGTCGTCGGAAGCGTACAACTACTACGGCGAGCTGCTGCTGGATCAGCAGAAGTTCGAGGAGGCGATGGACAAGTTTGACAAGGCCATCGAGATCGAGTCCTCCAAGACTGGCTCGACCAACGTGCTGCCCATGATCAACAAGGCGTTGGCGCTGTTCCAGTGGAAGCAGGACATCGGGGCGGCGGAAGAGCTCTGTCGCAAAGCGTTGGACAAGGATGCCGACTGCGATGTGGCGGTGGCGACGTTGGCGCAGTTGAGTCTGCAGCAGGGCAAGATTCAGGATGCCATCGAGTACTTTGAGAGGTCCGCAAAGATCGCCAGGACGGAGCCGGAGTTGATCAACGCGCTGACCTACGAGAACGCAAGCAGGGCTCAGCTGAAGTTCATCCAGGAGTATCCAGAACAGGGCGCTGCGTTGGGTCAGATGGCTGGTATGATGTAAAAAGGTAGGGACGGAGCTGCTTTCCTGGAGATGATTTGATTTGTACCACATGCACACGCCTACCACCTCTTTTCTGTTATTGCTTTGAGACACGCAAGTGAAGGTGTGCGACGTGCACTGTTGTGATCGGGTCTGTGATGTAGAGAGCTTCCTGTATGAGAGCACCCGGCACTCGACACGTGCGTGGTACGGACACGCTTTGGATCTGGCTAGAAGAGTCGGCGATACCGCCGGACCGGCATCCTCACCTCTTCAACCTACTCACACCTGTATGTGCAACGCAAACTGCACAAGATCGAGACACCACCTCCAAATCTGCATCATCACCCGGTCGGCAGCAACCGCGATCAACACGTCTCCAAAGGCAGCAACGCCCATCCGAGAAAAAAAGAAAAGAAAAAAGAAAAAGTGTGATGACGTCGCAATTTTGTTTTTTGCCCCTTTTTGAAAGAGGCGCATCCTGGAGTTGGATCACGACCTACAACACACGCTGGACCCTTGGGGGAAATTCACAGCGCTTGAAAAGCCGGGGTGGTGGTTCGGCAAGCACTTCCGACTCTTGGTGTGACGTGTTTGACCCTTCTCGACGACTTTTTCATCTTGGACGTAGGGAGCGGGATGGCTCGAGAGATACAGAGCACATAGTGATGCGGGTCGTGAGGCAGTGCAATATGGCTTTTCGAGACCCACAGCTAAGCACACAAGCGAGGCCTGCATATTGTCCAGTAACCGACCCTGAAGACCGGTGCAGCTTAAAGCGAATCGCTGTGCCGGGCTTCGAAAAAAAAAGTGACTCAGCCACGCGGCAGCCGTATGCGCCTCGCTACCGGAGACGTATCAGCTGCTCTCTCTCTCCTCACTCCTCACTTGCAGCAAAAAAACATCGATGTCACACTCGCGTGTGTGTGTGTGTGTTCATGCAAGCTCGCAACTGCTGTCCGATTCGGGAGACACCGTCCCCCCCAAGTCACTCCGCTGTGACAAGGACGTCATACAGTCCACCAAAAACCTTGTTTTGTTGCATTCGACCTCCTGTCCCTGTGTCGTTTAACGCTGCACCAGCTGAGCTGCTGCGCCCAAAACTCCGATAGCCGACAAGCCCAAGCTTTCCCTCGGTGTTCTCTCCCTCGGTCTCTGGGATTGCAAAGCACGGTTCAGCGTTGGGCTGAAGGCATGATGAGGTAGACGGTTGTCAAGGTTTTTCCTGTCCTTGCCCTTGTTCAGGCTGAACTGCGCATTCGAGCCCTCCTGCGTTGAGCTGAACACAGGAACATGAGACATCATCGAGCTGGCCTCGAGGACCCTTTCCGCCCCAGAGCACCGGATGGATGGATCGGAACCAAAAGATACTTATACTGCCATCCTCTCCCCGACGATACTGCTCACTCCCTCCCATTCGCATCATCTTACTGTCCGAAACGAATCGGAATCTCCAAAAACCTCACCTACGACAGACATCACCTAGCCTAACCCACACCAGATCCGTCATCATGGGAGGTACGTGTTCTCATCTAGCTCATGCATCAATAAGGAGACCCTGTATTGATCACCAACTTCTTTTCCTTACCACGTCGTCATCGTAACGTGCAGCCGTAGCATCGTGTCTCAACAGCATCGTGTCCGCCATCGCCGGGCTGTTCCACACCATCTTTTCTGCCATTGGTAGCATCCTACACACCATGTACGTTTCCCCCCTCGCCCTCTCTACATCATTTCAGACTTACGAGTTTACTGAACAACCACCTTCTTCCCCTTTCTCCTTCCCGCTGGAAAAACTACATACACTTGCGCAAAACCTCACTCGAACCATTCTCCTGAAAAAAAAAAAAAAAAAAAAAAAAAAAAAA